>NC_060182.1:26782165-27082165 GCF_021184085.1 Oncorhynchus gorbuscha | reverse complement strand
TAATTACTCTGTAACAAGCTAGTAAGATAACAGTTATTGTGAGTAGGCTACTCACCACACAGAGTCTGTGTCTTCGGTGTACAGGGCACATTTATTCTGGGTTAGGTGTTGTTAATAAGATTGTCGAGAAAACTGTTTCGGAATGGGGCTGGAATGGGGGAAATGGTGGAAACGTGTGTTTCTGTCTGTGTGTGTGTAGGTTTGAGTTCTGCGAGCCCTGTTTCGTGATAGGGAACTGTCTGGAGATAGCCCCAGAGAGTGGTCAGTATGACCGGGTGTATTGTGGAGCTGGGGTGCAGCGGGAGCAGGAAGACTACATGAAGAACCTGCTCAAAGTAGGAGGAATCCTAGTGCTGCCATTGGAGGAGAAGGTCAGCATTTGTGCACACCCACAAACTATACCCACAAACTATACCCAAACTATACAGTGCATTCGGAAATGATTCAGACCCCTTGATTTTTTTCCACAGTTTGTTACGTTACAGCCTTGTTCTTAAATGGATTAAATATCCCCCCCCCCATCTACACACAATACCCAATAATGGCAAAGCAAAAACTTTTTTTTCTTCTTTTTCCAATGTATATAAAAAACACATGTACATAAGTATTCAGACAATTTTTGTGTGTGTGTGGGGGGGGCATAATATACTGTAAAACCACCAGGAAATCAGCTCCAAGTGATTTTAATAAAATAAACATGTTCCCAAATATTCCCCAAAATAATAGAGAGACACGTGATCATATACAAATGTAAGCAAGGTTTGAAATGATTATGTCTTAGTCAAACATGATCTGTTTGGGCTTCTTGTGGTCAATTTGCAGTCTACAAATTATTTGTAATTATGTTCCCGACCATTCGCTCAAGAAAGAAATCGTCCCGTGGCTGAATCTAGTTGATGATCCCTAAACTAGAATAAACTCATCTCTTCACCCAGTGCTATTTTTAGAACTTGAATCTATTCTGGTGTCTTGTGGTTTCATCTCCCCTGTCCCTTGCATTCTCTGTTGTAGAGTTTGTGTTGTCTCATCTTTCTTGGTCCTGCTCCTAGAAATGACTTAAATGTCAAATGTAAGTGGTTTTTATACCATTGATACATTTTGACACTTGTTTCCTTTGTGTGTAGCTAATGCTCTGTGCTTCATTTATGACTTGGGTTTAGAGAAAGGTTCCATATAAATGCACTTTTTTCCCCTTCTAATTATAGTGCATTCAGAAAGTATTCAGATCCCTTGACTTTTTCCACATTGTTACATTTTAGCCTTATTCTAAAATAGATAAAATAGTTTCCCCCTTCTCAATCTACACACAACACCCCATATTGGCAAAGCAAAAACAGGTTGTTAGAAATGTTTACAAATTTATCAAAAATTAACTGAAATATCAGATTTACGTAAGTCTTCAGACCCTTTACTCAGTACTGTGTTGAAGCCCCTTTGGCAGTGATTACAGCCTTGAATCTTCTTGGGTATGACTCTACAAGCTTGGCACACCTGTAATTGGGGAGTTTCTCCTATTCTTCTCTGCAGATCCTCTCAAGCTCTGTCAGGTTGCATGGGGAGTCGCTACAGAGCTATTTTCAGGTCTCTCCAGAGATGTTTGATCAGGTTCAAGTCCGGGCTCTGGCTGGGCCACTCAAGGACATTCAGAGACTTATCCCGAAGCCACTCCTGCGTTGTCTTGGCTGTGTGCTTAGGGTCATTGTCCTGTTGGAAGGTGAACCTTTGCCGCAGTTGGAGGTCCTGAGTGCTCTGGAGCATGTTTTCATCAAGGGTCTCTCTGTACTTTGCTCCATTCATCTTTCCCTCAATCCTGATTAGTTTTCCAGTCCCTGCCGCTGAAAACATCCCCACAGTATGATGCTGCCACCATGCTTCATTGTGGGGATGGTGCCAGGTTTCCTCCAGACATGACACTTGGCATTGAGGCCAAAGAGTTCCATCATGGTTTCATTAGACCAGGGAATGTTGATTCTCATGGTCTGAGAGTCCTTTAGGTGCCGTTTGGCAAATTCTAAGCGGGCCGTCATGTGCCTTTTTACTGAGGAGTGGCTTCCGTCTGGCCACTCTACCATAAAGGCCTGATTAGTGGAGTTCTGCAGGGATGGTTGTCATCTGGAAGGTTCTCCCATCTCCTCCACTAAGGAACTCTGGAGGTCTGCCAAAGTGACCATCGGGTTCTTGGTCACCTCCCTGACCAAGGTCCCTCTCCCCCGATTGCGCAGCTCTAGGAAGAGTCATAGTGGTTCTAAACTTCTTCCATTTAATAACGATTGAGACCACTGTATTTTTGGGGACCTTCTATGCTGCAGAAATGTTTTGGTACCCTTCCCCAGATCTGTGCCTCGACACATTCCAGTCTCTGAGCTCTACGGACAATTCCTTCAAACTCATGGCTTGGTTTTACTCTGACATGCACTGTCAACTGTGGAACCTTTTTTATATAGACAGGTGTGTGCCTTTCCAAATAATTTTCAATTAATAAAATTTACCACAGGTGGACTCAAATCAAGTTGTAGAAACATCTCAAGGGCAATCAATGGAAACAGGGTGCACCTGAGTTCAATTTCGAGTCTCCTAGCAAAGGGTCTAAAAACGTATGTATGTATGTATGTATGTATGTATGTATGTATGTATGTATGTATGTATGTATGTATGTATGTATGTATGTATGTATGTATGTATGTATGTAGGTACTGTAGGTCCTTGAGCTGTTCTTGTCTATTGATGTTCTGTATTGTCATTCTGTATTATGTTTTGTGGGGACTCCAGGAAGAGTAGTTGCTGCTTTTGCAAAAGCTAATGGGGATCCTAATAAAATACCATATAAGGTGTTTGTTTATTTTTGAGAAATTAGCAAACATTTCTAAAAAACAGTTTTGTTTTGTCATTATGGGCTATTGTGTGTAAGTTGAGACATTTTTATTTATTTATTCCATTTTAGAATAAGGCCATAACAACATTTGGAAAAGGGAAGGATTCTGAATACTTCCCCGAATGCTCTGTAGATGTATTTATTAACCTTGCTTAATACAAACACATTTCAATTACACATAAACACATCATTGTCCTTCCTCTCCTTAGTTGACCAAGATTACTCGAACAGGCTACAACAGCTGGGAGACCAAAAAGATCATTGCTGTGTCATTTGCCCCACTGGTGTTGCCCAAACACAGAGACAACAGTAAATCTAAAGCAGTGCCTTTACGTAAGTACTGTACGAGCATATCTGTCATATAATTGTCTTTGTAGCAGAGGTAGTTTTCAAAGTGAGCCTTTTGTGTGATGAGTAGCCATGTTGGAGTTCTGGACCCCTATTCGCAAAGCGTCTGAGTAGTGGTGTGCTGATCTAGGATAAAACATTTTATTTTAGATTATAAAGAATACAACAGGGGGACCTGATAGGGGAGGGAGAAGCAAGGCACCCCACTCTCCGAGGGTGTCTCGGGGGAGTTAGGATTTGCAAAAAATAAGAAATATAGGCACCCTCTAAATTATTATTATTCTAGCTCAGCACTCCTACTGAGAGGCTTTGTGAATACAGGCCTTGCAGACTCAAGAGACTGGGGAAGGAGGCAGGAGATGAAAGCAGCTGAACACTGTTGTCTAAAATGCATGTTGGAATAGTTAGAAAATGAGATTGCAGAACTTCCATCACTTACTATGTGGGGAGGGTGAAATGGTTTCATCGTGTGGTGTTTGTGCCTCCCCAGCGACCATGTTTGAGGTGCGGACTCTGCAGGACTTGGCTCGCATTTCTATCCGCCTGACGTTGAAGAAGACAGTGGCGGGGCCAGGGCCGTTGCCCAGGAGGCTGGCCCACAGCAGGGAGCGGTTCCGACGGAGGCGGGCCCAACACCGTGGCTCCACCCTACTCTCCAACCGCTACGTATTCATGAGCCGCCTCATCCCCGGGCCGATGGACAACAACAACAACCGCTCTGGAACCGACACCGAAGAAGAGCAGGAGGACGAGGAAGTGGAAGAGGGGAACTGCAGGGTTCTAGGAGATCCTGAGGAAGAGGAGGAGGAGAGGAGGGAGGGCGGTGCCCTTCTACATGAGGCTCCAGTGAACCTGCTAAGAGAGAGGATCTTGGGTCTGCCGCTCCCTGAGCCTCTGAAGATGTACCTGCTTCACTACAGAGAGAAGTAGGGAGGGACAGAAGACGTGAAGCTGTGCGCCCATTCTTTAACTTGTTCCCATCCCTATGCCCTTGTTGACTCCCCTTTCTGGATTCAGAAGTAATGGATGTGTAAGAAATAGGCTGATAACTCCAGTGGAATGGCTAAAATGAGTTCCTACTATTTTTTTATACAGCCTATCTAATAAGTTGCAATATGGTAATGACACCATCTCCCCCTCCCCTGACAGCCCAGGTAAGCCTATCCAGAGGTGCCTAGGAGGTAACAGTTGAGTTGGAAAAACAAGGATGGCGAGTTAGGGATTGGAAGCTTACTTAGTCAGCCCCAGAGACGTCACCACCACCAGCCTCATAAGGACTATCCCAACAACTCCTCTGAACACTCAATTCTCATAATCTCACTCAATTCCCTACCTGTGAACTCCATCTACCCATCTTTTGGGATATCTTCAGTCTTGTGCCTAACCGGGGCACCCAATCTCCAAGTCCTCCTTTATTCCCTTTGAATTTTGTAAATGTGATTGTTTGGAAAATTATACTTTTGACTGACCGAACAATTCAGTGGAGCTTTTGAGATGGACTTACAAGTACTAAAAGCCCCAAATGTTGTGAAAATATTTTCTCATTCTGTGTTCATATCTTACTGCATTGAATGTACTTGGTGAAAGCAGGGGATTTGTTGAAGAGGCCATTTCTGTTCAGGCAAATGTCGAGGGCTCCAGGCATTAAAGTATAGTAACACATTTTTGCATACAGTATGTATAGAAATGAAAGGACCACATTGTCAAACAATATTACCCAAATTCACATCTTTTCAAATAATGGGAGACTGTAGAACACCCTTGGATTAGGGGTAAAAAGTGAATGAGTGTGGGATAGCAATTTACCATTGGGTTCTTAATGCAGAACTGTAGTCAAAGTAGTGAAGAATGTATGTATCCACCTGTGAAGGAATTTAAGTACTAATTGGTCTACATTGGAACTTCAGTGTAATGCTCTTTGATGGTGTTTATCGGTTGTTTATAAAATGTTTTGTCTGTTCTCAGTGCCAAACTTCTCCAGCACTGGCCGGCTCCAAATGTTTGTGGTTCCATTCTACAATGTGTCAAGTTGTTCAGCGGAAGTAAAAATTGGTATTTAGAATAAATATCTACGTGTGACAAGATGTTTGGAAAATAATTGTAGCGTGACTATCATTCAAATAAGTTAAACTATACTGCAAGCAAATTAAAAAGTTGTATTGCTTAAGACCAGACTGCTTGATTAGTTTTGAATATTGTGCTTAGCTGCAGAGTAGTCTTCACTTTGTGTGGGAAAAATTAAAAGAAAGCAATTAGAAAAAAACAATGTAATTTATGCTTGCTTTAATGATTTAAAAAAATATTTATTTGCAAGAAAGACTAGAACAAATTCCCAAGAGAGGAAAACAAAAACAATAAACAGCCACCATTTTCACACTGAACTGATGACAGGTGTCAAGATGAGGTAAATGTTTTTTGGAGAAAAGAAAAAAAGGCACAATTTACAAATCAACCGTGCCAAGTAAATTCACATTAATAATTATAATACAAAATAATAATCATAAAGGCATTAGAAAAAATAAGCAACAAAAAATACAGACCGATTGTATAATACAAGGCATCACACTGCCTGTGTTCCACCCTCTTCCGAGGGTGGAACTTGTCGAAGCCTTAAGTCCTACACCCTTGTTTCTCTCACAAGTCCTGGGTGTGTTAGGTTAGTTAACAGTTTATACATGGAGCAAGGATTGCTGAAGGTGGCACACCAAACCACCAACACTGTAGCAACGTCAGAGAAAGCGCCTATCTGACCACCAAGCAGGATACACACAGTTTGGAGGGGCCGATGCAGTCGTCGTGGCAGAAGGCCCCGCAGCCCTGGCACATGATCATGGCCTTGAGGCGGCAGGAGCACTTGAGGGCCACCTCCTCAGCGGCACTGTCTGCAAACGCCTGGATGCTGAGCGTGGCGCTCTGGCTGGCACTGTGGCGCTGACGCAGCTGAAGGACACCATCGGCGATGCTCCTCGAGAAGCCGCTGCCGTCTACCACAGACACGTTGGCCGTGTAGCTGAAGCCGGGGGCCGACACATCGCTGCCCCCGCCCTGCTTGGGCAGCTTACCGTAGAGCTGGAAAGGGAGGGAGGAGATCGAAGAAGAAGATGAAGAGGGGGAGGTGGAAGAGTATTGAGCTTTGCTTTGCGCCTCCTTCTTAGCCATGCGGGCTAAAGACATCTCCATGTTCAGCAGTCCCTCCATAGCCCCAACTCCTCCAGTCAGGTAACCGTCCATAGAGTTCACTGCCTCCTTTTTGGTGACCACCACACCTGGCCCACCACATACCATGGGGCCAGAGGGGGAGGTTTTGGCAAGAGCGTGACAAGAGGGCCAGGAGGAAACCTCGCTCTTCACGTTGAGTGCGGGCGAGAGCTGCTGTTGGTGTGGGGGGTGGGGTTTGGAAGGGTGCCAGTTTATCTTGACAGTGGGGACCACCTCAGAGGGGCAGAGGTCAGGGGTGGCCCGGGGCTGAGCAATGTTGTTGTGGTGCCTCTCTGGAGACTCTCTGATAACGGCCGACTCTTGGGAGTTCCGTCTGGCGGAAGAGGATGAAGATAGGGATGTGATGACGGGCACGGCCCCGAGGGGCACAGAGCCACCTGGCTGCTGGGACAGGTACTGCTGCATGGCTGTGGCCCGAGAGGAGGCCTCCTCCAGCAGGCAGGCCATGCGGGAGGGCACTGTACCCAAGGGAGAGGACCCGAAGCTCCGGCTTGCTCCAGGGGAGCCTCCTCGGCCAACAGGGGACTTCTGCTGGTTTTGAGAGGACAACTCAGACGACTCCCCCGTATGGGCCTCTGTAGGGCCCCTGAAGCGAAGGCCCGGAGACCTGGTCTGTTGCTGCCAGTTGAGCTGGGACTGGGGGGCTGGCTGGGGCCCCCCTGGCAGGCGGTTGATCTCTAGCTTGCTGGACGAGTGCGTCTGCGGCAGGACTTTCTCCATCGGGAGGCTGCCTTGAAGCAGCTGGGTGACCAGAGGATTGTTGGCCTCCACTGTGGACACAGGTCGGGCCGAACTAGGGAGCCTCTTGGAGGCAGCAGTGGGGTGCATGGGAGAAGGCTTCAGCCCCAGCCTACAGTTCTCCTCAGCCGAGCCCCGGCTGGACGCTTTGTAGTCCTCCATTGGGTCCGTTTTGTGCCCCCTCTGGGTTTGAGAGTGTGGCGCAGCAAGAGTCTGTTGGTCTGGGTGGGGAGTGTATTCAGGCTGTGGCTGCTTTTGGCCTGGCTGTATGAGACTCTGGCTGGGCAGGCCGTTGGGGAAGCAGGGCTGGATGACCGTTTGGCTGTGGCCATGATGGTTGGACACGTGAGTCTGGATGACCGGCTGCTGGATCTGCTGTAGAGGGGGGCTGCAGATCACAGGCTGGCCGTGGGCCTGCTGAGACAACCTTTGGAGGTGCTGGATGTTGCCGTTGCGCTGAGCAGGCAGGCGGTGGCTCCACATGCTCAGGTGGGGCTCTTCCTCCTGGCTCTCATTCTCACAGTCGGAGGCCGTCTCCGTGGAATCGCTGTGATGCCCTGCTTCGTCCTCTCTGACTGAAGGTGGGAGACGAGGGAGGGAGGCTGTATCTCTCCCCCTCTCCAAGGGCTGCGAATGCTTTTCGCTCTGGCTGTGGCCCTCTTTGGCTGGGGTGGGGGGGTTCTCTTGTGGCCCCACGTGGTGGGAACCATGTTGGATGACACCCCCTCCTCCCCCAGCCAGGGACCTGATCACATCCACTCCCTGGGCCCCGAACCTGGGCAGAGAATCTGGGATGGAGGTGGGCGCCAGGGGACCATTTTTGGTCATTGTCCTGTCACAGTCGTCCCCCTCGCCCCGCCCTCTGAAGTGGCTGGACACAGACTCAGGCTCCAGCAGCGCTGCCTTGTCAGAGAGTCCGTTGGAGGTGCCTTTGACTGGTGGTGGTGTTGTCCCCTCTTCCCCACTCAGCTCCCCTTGTCGCTCCTCCTGGGTGGTTGGGGATGGAGTGGGGGTCTGCGGGGGCTCGGAGAAGGACAGGGAGGGGTTGGAAGAGGTGGACAGGGAGGGGGATGAGGCAGCTGTGTTGGGGGTGGGGGTAGAGGGCTCTAATTTGGACTGCTGTAGTTGTGTTCCAGGCGGATGAGAGCCCGCAGGCGATCCCTGCTCCTCCACGTCTCCTGCTCCTCCGGGCTCGACGGGTCCTGGGTGCTCTCGCGTTCGTCTTCCACTGCTGCGATCCTGTAGCCCAGCACCAGCCCTGCCCCCGCCCGGCCCTGGTCCGTCCCCAGTGGCTGCAACAGCAGCAGCGGCCTCGCGCTGGGCCCGGGCCTGCTGGGCGCGGGCTTTGATGTCCGCCAGGGTGCGCGCCCCCGTCCCTGAGCGCCGCGAGCCCTCGCCGGGGGGCACGATGCGGGGACAGATCTGGTAGGTTGGCGGCCCTTTGACCCAGGGCGGTTTGATTCGGGAGAGTTGAATCTGGAGGGACACAGACAAGGAGAGCATATCAAACATGGATTTTACAAAGGCCATATAACAGACATTCGCATCCATTGCTTTGCTAAGAATCCCACACCGAAACCCAGTCAATCATCACTAATGATTTACCATCTTCAGAGAAGGAAGTTGGTTTTTGGCAACGTGGTTTGACATTTTTGGTGGAGACAATTCACAATAATCAAACTTACTTTACAGATTGTGGATTCCAGGTTGTCAGAAATTGAGTGCCTGCTACTGCACCACTACAGCCACAATAAAGGGTTACAATTACAAATGGTGACCTCATACCCGGATAGGTGGGACCTTGGGCTCCTCTGCTGTCGGCTGCGGCTTTTCCGTGTGAACCCCGTCGATTGTGGTACGAAAGGACTGACGATCTTCCATTCGCGGCCTCTTTTCGGGGAAGCTGCAGAAGGCCTGGGGCTCGTCTGGCCTCCTCTTCTGCTCCTTGGCGGCCTGGGCGGAGGTGGCGATGATGGGGGCGGGGCTGGCTGCAGGGCTGCTCTCCCGGCTGCTGGTGGTTGTGCCCCCCGTGACTGAGGTGACCATGGAGGCCCCGTCGTCCAGTGGATCAGCGGTGGCAGCGGCAGTGGAGGAAGAAGAGGACGAGGAGGAAGAATCCAAGCCGGCGGTGAACCCCCCCTGTCTCTCGGAGTTGGAGGAGGGAGATGAGGAAGGGGAGGAGGATGAGGAGGAGGAGGAGGAAGACGAGGAGGAGGGAGAGGAGGTTGAGGCGACGGCAGGTGCAGGCTCTTCAGGGAGCAGGCGGGCGGTGACTTCAGGCTCATCGGAGGCGCTGATGGATACAGGGCTGGGACTGGGGGTCGGGGTGGGCACAGGCATGGTCACAGGTGGGAGCACAGGCACAGGGGAAGGGCAGGGCACGGGCTCTAGGGAGGCACACTGGGCCGGATCCTCCAGTTCACAGTCGGCCTGTAACACCACCTCTCCTCCCTGCACCGCGGTGGCCTCTGGGACGGGCAAGGGGACAGAGGCAACAGAAGCTGCATCTAAAGTGAGCGTGCCTTCCAGCTGCTTGGAGGACTGCAGGGTAGGGGAGTTGGTCTTACAGAGGGTGCGTTGCGCCCTGCGTCTCAAGTCTGCCCGCGTTCGCCGTCTCATCCTGCCATCACGCCTCCGCCTGCCCACATTGCGGCGCTTGGGCGTTCCCGCCGCCACCAAAGCCACTTTGCTGTCCAGAACGCTGGTGGCAGCATCGGCCGCTTCGCTCATTGTCAACTTCAGAGACTCTTCTCGGGTCAGGCCAGACCTGCAGCAAAAGAACATTAGTATAAAGAGTATATACACTGTTATACAGTGGAAATAATCAAGTCGATTTGCAAATGGTCCATGGATTAAAAGGCAGCTTAAAAAAATAACATCCGATGTTGTGGCTGTGGATGTTTAGAAGACTTACTTTTGACCGTGGTACTCCTCAAAGAACTTCTCCTTCCATGCCTCCACTTTCTTCTCTTTCTCCATCTCCTGGCGGAATCGCACCTGCATCTCATGGGTGAACTCCCCTGAGCAGGTCAAACAATATTAGATTAACATATAGATAACTGGCTATAGTTTTATATATAACTTCATGTATTGACTGATTCTGTTTCCCCTGGTATTTGCATGGTATTTAGTAGGAAGCTATGTGATAGCATCAATGGGTACTTTCTGATACTGAATACCCAAGAGACAGTAATTCATGGGTTATTATTGTACACTGTTATTTCTAGAAAAATACCTGGCAATTTCTGCCGAGTAAAATAAATTGCTAGCGAATTAACTCCTGAAAGGAAAGAGTTCCCCACATGTGTAGCTAGTCACTAACCCCTAGCCACGTGTTATCAGTGGGCCTTTATACCAACCATAGTATATAATTAAGTAAGTAGGTACTAACCCTCAGCAAGCCTTTCCTTCCAGCTCTGGGAGGCGTGAGTGAAGAATTCATTGTTGAGAGCCGAGTTACTGAGGCGAGCCAGACCATCAGGTCCAACCTGGAGAAGGAAGACAGGACATACTGGGTTACATTCACAGACAATATGGCACAGAAATGATGACACATTATGGCCTGGACTAAAAAGGCACACTCCAATGGAGAATCTCCATTGATAAATCTTTTTAGTCCAGGAAAAGGTTTAACCTGGGTCCGGGAATCTGTCCTCGAGTTATACAGTGTAAGTAGGAAGTTTACATACACTTAGACTGGAGTCATTGAAACTTATTTTTCAACCACTCCACAAATTTCTTGTTAACAAAGTCTAGTATTGGCAAGTCAGTTAGGACATCTACTTTGTGCATGACACAAGTAACGTTTACAGAGATTATTTCACTTATAATTCACTGTATCACAGTCAACTGTGCCTTTAAACAGTTTGGAAAATTCTAGAAAATGTCATGGCTTTAGAAGCTTCTGATAAGTTAATTGACGTAATCCGAGTCAATTGGAGGTGTACCTGTGGATGTAGTTCAAGGCCTACCTTCAAACTCAGTATCTCTTTGCTTGACATCATGGGAAAAGCAAAAGAAATCAGGCAAGTCCTCAGAAAAAAAATTGTAGACCTCCACAAGTCTGGTTCATCCTTGGGAGCAATTTCCAAACGCCTGAAGGTACCACGTTCATCTGTACAAACAATAGTACGCAAGTATAAACACCATGGGACCACGCAGCAGTCATACAGCTCAGGAAGGAGACGCGTTCTGTCTCCTCGAGATGAACGTACTTTGGTGTGAAAAGTGCAAATCAACCCCAGAACAGCAGCATAAGACCTTGTGAAGATGCTGGAGGAAACAGGTACAAAAGTATCCACATCCACAGTAAAAACGAGTCCTATATTGATATAACCTGAAAGGCCGCACAGCAAGGAAGAAGCCACTGCTCCAAAACCGCCATAAAAAAGCCAGACTTCGGTTTGCAACTGCACATTGGGACAAAGATCGTACTTTTTGGAGAAATGTCCTCTGGTCTGATGAAATAGAACTGTTTGGCCATAATGACCATTGTTATGTTTGGAGGAAAAAGGGGGGTGATTGCAAGCCGAAGAACACCATCCCAACCAGCAAGGGGCGAGCAGCATCATGTTGTGGTGCTTTGCTGCAGGAGGGACTGGTGCACTTCAAAATAGATGGCATCACGAGGGAGGAAAATTATGTGGATCAGTCAGGAAGTTAGAGCTTGGTTGCAAATGGGTCTTCCAGATAGACAATGACCCCAAGCATACTTCCAAAGTTGTGGCAAAATGGCTTAAGGACAAAAATTTGTGGGCAGAACTGAAAAGGCATGTGCAAGCAAGGAGGCCTACAAACCTGACTCAGTTACACCAGCTGTGTCAGGAGGAATGGGCCAAAATTCACTTAACTTGTTGTGGGAAGTTAAACGGTTTAAAAGGCAATGCTACTAAATATTAAGTGTGTATGTAAAATTCTGACCCACTGAGAATGTGATGAAAGAAATAAAAGTTTAAATAAATCACTACTATTATTCTGACATTTCACATTCTTAACATAAAGTGGTGATCCTAATTGACCTAAAACAGGGAATTTTTACTAGGATTAAATGTCAGGAATTGTGAAAAACTGGAGTTTAAATGTATTTGGCTAAGGTGTATGTAAACTTCCGACTTCAACTGTAAATGATGACTAGGATTATAAATTATGAGCAAGCTCCCTCACCTGACGGTCAACCTCGGGGAGGAGCTGCAGGAGTTGCTGTTGGGAGTGGGCTGGGAAGGCAGAGAAGGTGCGCATGTTGATGAGAGCCCTGATGTTGGTGTTGACCAGGATAGAGCCGGGCGTTTCAAAGTCCACCTCCACCCCGCCTCGGCTCCTCTTCATGGGCCCTGCAGGCATACACAACCACAGGCCCACAAGTGGCTAATGCTATCCAATGGATATGGTTTAAAACTCATTCATTCAACTAACAGCAAGCACAGCATGGCCGTTCCATTGCAAGCCAACAACTCCAGTTAAGATCCATCAACAGTCATTCAGGCGTTTAGTTTAGCAGCCAACACAATCACAACAGCTATCAGTCAGTGAGCGGTTAAGTATGTCCTGGCCGGGTAGCCTGTGTTGGGATAGCTAGCCGACCCTGGCATTCAGTTAGAAACCTGCAATGCACTGCTGTTCAGTTAGCATTAGTGACCAATGCAACCCTGACAATGGTAGCGACCAGCGTACTGTTGGTTAGCTACCAAATCACCCCTGTCAGTCTGGGATTGACCCAAAGTCCAGGTTTGACGCTTATTCGGAGACAGCTGGCCTGTGTAGAAACTGAGACATACATCTAATAGTTCTACAGATTGTGTACTATGTCCAGATTATGTTCTTTGACCTCTTCATTTGTGACAGCTAAATTCATAAGATATACAGATTTGTCAAGTTGTTTACAGTTCAGGTTCCATCAGGTATATCTCTTTGCCAAAGGTGTCCTGAACAATGATGAAAATAAACTGGGTTACAACTTGGAGAGTGAGGGGTTGGTGTTTTAGGGTTTACTGGAGGGAGGTTGGTTGGGTTGGTGGGTTTTATTATACCCGGGTCTAACCCCTGTACCTGAGTGGTAGCCACGCAAGCTCTTGAAGTGCTGGGGGCGTTTCCAGCTAGCCAGCTCGGGGCGGGCACGAAGCGTGGGGCCTGGACCCCCCCTAGAGTCTTCCCTGCGCCTCCCCGCTGCTCCTGAGGGGGAGAGGTGGGGGGAGGGGGAGCCTGGTGAGACACTCCGGTCACGTGGTTGAGGGGGGACTTACGAGCGGGAAGGCGGGGGTGGGCAGGTCAGGCAGACAAGCCAAAAGGGGAGGCAGCAGAGCCCATAGCACGGGGTGGGGGGGATTGGGACAGGTGAGCAATACAGACAAAGCAAAGGGAGCAGTTACCCAGTCCCACATTAACACAGAGAGAGGAGAGTGGGGGGTAGGGTGGAGCAGAAATCTCAGAAAGAGCTCCCCCACCTCATAGATAGCAATTAGGTTTACTGGGCAGCTAAATGTAAGGCGGGAGGGAAGGACTGATATGAGACTGGAATTTCCAGGTGCACACAAAAAGAAGCAGGGAGGACAGAAGTTGCACTCAGACAATGAGTGGCTAGGAGGGTTATTCTGCACGCAGAGACTGACAGACAATCAGCCACAAGAGGGGAGGGTTTCAGGGGATCCTCAGAATGAGAAAGACTCTGGGTGCACGAGGAGCACAGTCAAAACTGCACACAGGTCACATTTCAGTCAACACGACACCTGCAGGAACACTAGCCATTCCTACACTTTCTTCCCATAGATAGCACTAAAACTGTTTTTTAGGCCACTCATGTTTTTGTTACCCAGAGCTTACTGAGAAACTTGAAGAGATTACAGTCTAAGAATGCTGCTGCAAAAGTAAATAGGCAACACATAAAGACTGCAAAGACTGGCAAAGAAGTAGAGGCCCATGCTGGGTGAGAAATGGTCCAAGCCCACTGTAGGAATATGACTCAGAGGTGTCTGTGTGTGTAATGCTACAAATTCCGCAAAAATGTTTTGCCCAGGAAGAGGTTGTGTGTGGGCATAGCGAGATGAGGTTAGGGTAGCAAAGGGGTTAGCAGAGAGAAGTGCTCACCTGATGGGACGTGTTCACCATTGACCTTGAGTGGAGTGAGGACCACTCGCGGCATCATCACAGCCTTCTTCCTCTGTCTGCTCGACTGCAGCGAAGGAGAAACGGACATGGTGAGAGGTAATAGAATGCTAAGGTTATCACTAAGCCAGACAATGGCGATCTGCAATCATTTCCTATGCATGTAGTACTGATAAAAACCTCTTACGACTCGACCTACGCACAACCACCTATAATATCCCTACTGAGCAACAGTACACATACAGACAGCCCAGGTTGAGGGGGTAAAGTGTACCTGTCTGGATCGACTTAGTCGGGTCTGTGCCTGGGCCTCAGAGCGCACCTGTCCAGAGACTCCAGATCTACTCAGCCTGGTCTGGGGCTCTGTGGAGCATGAGGCACTGGACGAGCTCTCATCTATGGACGCTGTGAGGGGTAGAGGGGGCTATGGTCAGACACCAAATGGTTCTCTTTATTGGGTTCCAAATGGTTTAGTCGATGATAAATGGTCCATGGACCACTAACACTGACAATAAGGTTTTTCACACTGCACATGTTTTGGTTTTCATTATCACAATTGGTGGGGTTTATCATCTAGCACTTTTCAGCCATGTACTCAGATAAACAGCTCACACAAATAAAATGTTTCTTAAAAAAATAAAAGTAAAATAAAAAAGATTTATGCCATGGGTTGGCAGTTTCATGTGCACCCGTAACCACAGCAACAATCACATCCTAAAAATAAGAAAAAATGTCTCTGGTTTGCAGTTGTTTAAAAACACTTCAATTTATTCTATCATAGGCATGCTCTTTCCACCTTTATCACGACACATATTCCTGTGTTGTTTTCAAAGTGCCTTTGAACAGGGCAGTCAGAGAGATTTAATAGTGATGTGTTAGATGTGTGTGCTTAATAAAGACCAGTGATGTAGTGGAATAAACAAACGCTGGATAAACTGTAAAAAGGAGGTTGATAAGATGGGCAGAGAGTAATGTAAACTTCAACAATGTGAATTTACAGTGGAAGTAAACACCAAATAAAAAGGGCATTTACTCTCCACTAAATGATCACTGATGAAAGCATGTGGTGAGCACAACCACACACCATCGTTCTCTCCACTGGCTGCAACCGTTTCCATGGAGTCACAGCTCTCTTGCTCCGCACCTTCCGTTGGCCCTGCTGTTGCTGTGTTAGCAGTAGCCAGTGTGCTGGCTTCGGCTGTCTCCGCCTCCTTCGAACTCTTGGTCCACTGCAGAGCGTTTTTCTGCAGAGGGACAGTCAGAAGAGAGATTGCTATCACAAACATGCATGTGTGTGTATTCCAGATATGGGTTTGTATGAGGTTTATTAGGGGTAGCGATTAGAGGTACGTGCGTGTTTGAGATATGGGTGTGTGGATTGGGCTGGTTCCTTACCTTCAAGGTAAACAGACTCATCCTGCCAGGAAGCTTAAAGAAGATGCTGTTTTTTACTCTGTCCCCCCTCACCTGGGAATGCAGCATGGTCACCAGACAGGCCAGAGGGGCTGTGCCACTGGTGGACAGAGAGAGAGAGAGAAAGAGAGAGAGACAGGGTGGGGTGATGGAGAAAGAGTGGGGAGAAGATGACTGTGAGAAGCAGAACAATACCTATGGTATGCAAAGAGACAGCTAAACATTAAATGGAAATATTGTCCCTTTGTTCTTGTGCCATCTTACCTTCTGTTTTTGTTGAGCATATTATGGATCAGGCCAGGTAGAGATCATGGAAGAATTGTGAAAAATGTGAGTCAAAGTTGAAACATTCCTTTCTCATGGATATTCTCGTAACATATTGACTTATTTTACATAAAACATGAGCAATTCCATTCTTGGTTTTGTTGCTGGTATACATTACCATAAAGATGGGCTTTAAAGGTATAATGGGAGATTCTGGCATTTAAGCCCTTGTTCTACAGTTGAAGTTGGAAGTTTACATAAACTGAGTTTAAATGTATTTGGCTGAAGTGTTTCAATTCATGACCTTTATCCCTAGTAAAATTTCCCTGTCTTAGGTCAGTTAGGATCACCACTATTTTAAGAATGTGAAATGTCAGAATAATAGTAGAGAGAATGATTTATTTCAACTTGTATTTCTTTCATCACATTCTCAGTGGGTCAGAAGTTTACATACACTCAATTAGTATTTGGTAGCATTGCCTAAATTGTTTAACTTGGGTCAAACGTTTTGGGTAGCTTTCTATAAGCTTCCCACAATAAGATGGGTGAATTTTGGCCCATTCCCCCTGACACAGCTGGTGTAACTGAGTCAGGTTTGTAGGCCTCCTTGCTCATTCGCTTTTTCAGTTCTGCCCACAAATTTTCTATGGGATTGAGTTCAGGGCATTATGATGGCCGTTCCAATAACTTGTCTTTGTTGTCCTTAGACCATTTTGTCACAACTTTGGAAGCATGCTTGGGGTCATTGTCCATTCGGAAGGCCCAGTTGGAAGACCCACGCTTTAACTTCCTGACTGATGTCTTGAGATGTTGCTTCAATATATCCACAAAATTTTCCTCCCTCATGATGCCATCTATTTTGTGAAGTGCACCAGTCCCTCCTGCAGCAAAGCACCCCCAAAACATGCTGCTGCCACCACCGTGCTTCACGGTTGAGATGGTGTTCTTCGGCTTGCAAGCATGCCCCTTTTTCCTCCAAACATAATATGGTCATTATGGGCAAACAGTTCTATTTTTGTTTCATCAGACCAGAGGGCATTTCTCCAAAAAGTATGATTTTTATCCCCATGTGCAGTTGCAAACCGTAGTCTGGCTTTTTTTAATGGCGGTTTTGAAGCAGTGGCTTCTTCCTTGCTGAGTGGCCTTTCAGGTTGTGTTGATATAAGACTCGTTTTACTGTGGATATAAATACTTTTGTACCTGTGTCCTACAGCATCTTCACAAGGTCCTTTGCTGTTGTGCTGAGATTGATTTGCACTTTTCACACCAAAATATGTTAATCTCGAGGAGACAGAGCGCGTCTCCTTCCTGAGCTGTATGACGGCTGTGTGGTCCCGTGGTGTTTATACTTGCGTACTATTGTTTGTACAGATGAACGTGGTACCTTCATGCGTTTGGAAATTGCTCCCAAGAATGAACTACACTTGTGGAGATCAGCTCTTGGCTGATTTCTTTTGATTTTCCAATGATGTCAAGCAAAGAGACACTGAGTTTGAAGGTAGGCCTTGAAATTCATCCACGGGTACACCTCCAATTGACTCAAATTATGTCAATTAGCCCATCATTTTCTAGAATTTTCCAAGCTGTTTAAAGCCACAGTCAACTTAGTGTATGTAAACTTCTGACCCACTGGAATTGAGATACAGTGAATTATAAGTGAAATAATCTGTCTGTAAACAATTGTTGGAAAAAAATAACTTGTCATGCACAAAGTAGATGTCCTAACCTACTTGCCGAAACTATAGTTTGTTAACAAGAAATTTGTGGAGTGGTTGAAAAACGAGTTTTAATGACTCCAACCCAAGTGTATATAAACTTCCGACTTCAACCGTACTTACCCAGAATCAGATGAAATTGTGGATACCATTTGTATGTCTCTGCGTGCAGTATGCTACTGTAGCATTGCTATTGTACCTGCAGACTTCCAGTCATTGCGCTAACACAAGTTAGCAGTAGTTTTGCAAGCCAATGCTAACTTCCTTCATACTGCCCGCAGAGACATAAAATGGCAGTTCATCTGACTCTGGTAAGTGGTAGAACAAGGGCTTAAATGCCAGAATATCACCCTTCCGTTAAATGTGTGTATGTTGGTTGTTTACCTCATTTCCTTGAGCCCCTTGGTCTGAATAACATGCAGGATCTGCTTGGGTGTCATGGGGGCATCAGAGAAGTTCTCTAGAACCTGGAAAAATTACAGTCAGTCATGAACATGTTATAGCCCATACAGATACAATTTAAGATATACCTACAACTATACCATACATCCAGTAAGCTTCAGAAATATCTGGTGAAAAAAGGCAACAAAATGTGAATTCCATACCTTATGAATGGAAGATTCACAAAAGGCAGTGTATTAAACTAGAGTCCATTTATTAAAATGTTTCAAAATGCCTGAGTTAACCACTCAAGCTTCGTCAGCAGAAAGCATGTGGCTTTAATATCCACTAAGGCAGTGAAATAGCACAACACACAATACACCCACAACTAGGCCTATCCCTCTAGGAGAACCAATTCATATAAACATACTATAACAATTTAAATAAGTGATAAAAAACAAGTGGATAAATGCTGATTGCCAGCTGTGGTGAAAGTAATGCTCACTATACTTTCAAAGCATTTTTACGCAAAAGGTGGGTAAACACACACGCAAAATAAAAAGGTGTAAACAATGTTTATCCTCCACTACACCACTAATTCTAATAAAGTGACATCACTACATATCCTAGCAGCATTTGTGGTTTTAAGTGCCACCTCCACTCCCTTAAAAATACGGTGAATTATTGATTAATTTCCATTAATAAGACCAGAGATAGGTGCTTGAGGTTGTGCGATCAATCCAGAGCCTCTCAGTGTGTCGTCATGACAGGATGCATGAGAAGGAACAACACATAATACAGACTGGGTAGTAGAGCGCTCCTTCAAATTAACCCAAGGACACGCGTGCAGGAAATTGGAAGAAGAGGAAAGGGTATTTTGGTCAGGGAGACCAGCAGACAAAGCCGACTCCAAGCACACAACACAGGCACACACTAAAGATGCACATCACAATAGAGCAACAGTATGCACCATGATTCGGTGAGGTGTTGATTACAGAATACCAAGACATGTGGCATTCAATGTAACAATTATGTTGTCCTTGTCCCTGCAGAAAAAGGAAACCGAAAACAGTCTCTGAGGAACTCAAAAGGCCAGATGGTGGATAAGTTAGACCTATCAGGGTTCTCTGCAATCTGTGGAGAAAAGAACCTGCCCAGTCATGCATGGAGAAAACCCATCACACACCACTACCAAACTCCTGATTAATGCCAAGGCAGATAGGCCTATCTTCAGTAAGTCAAAATAATCTATATGAAAATGATAAACTAGCCTACACAGACTGTGCTTATGGTTGTCTAGGCAACATGACATTGTTGGTAATAGTATGAAAAGTGTCTTGAAAGTTCTCCTTTTTTGTATGTGGTGTTATGCAACCCTACATGGATTTGTTCCATATGGTGGTGTGGGTGCAGTCAAAGCGTGTTCCTCTATCTTGTTGAAGATAGAATGTCACACCGGCCCATCCCCATTTATCTGAATGTGTGAGCGTGCAAACTAGGTATGCATGTTTCTCACTGGCGGTTCTCAAAACACGCTTGAAAGTCTGTATTTTTGTTTACGTCTCTTATCACTAAATCGGTCTGTTATTCCTGTATGCCCCAGAGAATAATGAGTAGCTAGCATGGCCTAGCACAAGTTTCGGAACACACTGGACTCACCTCAGCCTATGAATATTGTTTAGGCTCCCCAAAAGCTAGCCTAGCCAAAACATTCGCACCACAAGGATCTGCAGTGACATATGGGCTTCGGTTATAAATACATGCATTCCCCACACAGTGAAAACCAAAAATGGCACGGAGCTATTTAGCTCTGCTGTGGCGTGCAAGGATGCTGATAGGCAGGGAACAGAAAAGTAGGGTCTGGCAACGGAATAGAGCCCCACCCTAAGATTTAAGTAACTTCCACACCCATATTAGAAAGGAAAAATTAGCCAAAGTTGAGATATAATGCATCTGCAGTATGCATGCACAATATAAAACATGGTAGGCTTTATAGCTATGTGTACTGAATAAAATGTGTCATTAACTGCATCCAGTTCTAAATCCTCAAGAAACACCAATGATACGGCTATGCAACACAGCCTCATTTGGCAGTTGAGTCGCAGAAGAGGGGTCTGCTTACCATTTAAATTAATGGACTGTTGCCGAATGCAGACCGTTTACAGCAGTAAATGGGCACTATGTGTAAGGGTTCTGCACAACTACACAATGTAGGTGCCTGATTATCCTACTCAGCATCAAGACACAGCTCTGACTGGCAACCTCATGACATTCCCAATAGTATATCCCTTTTACACACAATTTTAATCCAAGTACTCTCTGATACAATATACATCATTTAATCTACCTCATATAGTAGACCTGTATATTTAGACCACTCTACAAAGCATAGAGAATAGGGTGTCTGTCTTGTTGCGGAAGAAACCATAATGGAAAACTGAATTAGAATAAAATGTTGCAATGGTCATTGAAGAAAGCCAAAAGAGGACTTGCATTACACAAGAACACAGACATAATTTGTATACCATTGGGTAGTAACGTTAGCTGGAAGCCTACAAGAAACTTCTTAGCTGTCTTATTTATCAATATGGCTAAATAACAACTTTACATACATACACCAGCTTAGCTATCCAATAAACATTATGAGAGCTACATAAAGACAACTGTATCCAACTTTGAATGGTTGTCGCTAGCTACCACCTAGATAACATTAGCTAAAGCTTGGGGTGGTATTCCCCTGACCCTTGCTCTGACCATAACCAAAGGGACCTGTCTAAATGTGTTAAAATAAGAGCAGATAGTGTAATTAACGTTAGCTTGAGTGGATAACTCTGAAATAGTTATTTGTTTACATGTTCAGTGAATGGTGGTACCACTGGTAGTCTGGCTAATTTACCAATACAGTGGGTTATGCTAACTCGCTAGCTAGCAAACAAAGGGTCAAACTGGAAGGCAGACGTACCCGTATGTTAGCTATGCTCCTGTCAACAATGAGCGTTAGCTTAGATACAACCAGAGCCATCTAAATACACGACTCTAGCTACAACCACACTTGGAATGACTAACGTTATTCATATGAATAATAAAAGTATTTTGTTATCAGGGCCTCAGTGCATTTACTCATTTCACTGTTAACATGCTGGCGATTTAGCTAAATTAATTTAGGAGATTAACCGAGCACTCCCTGCTAGCTAACGTGCAGTGCCAACCAGACAGCACAGGCTCCGACTAATATGTGTTTGGTTGCTGAGTGTTCCTCTTCCCTGTCAGTACATTAGCTAGTTACTATATTACAACTAAAGATAGTATTACCATGCGAGCCGCCTCAGCCCACGTGCGTTCCTTCTTTCTCTTCTGTTTGTCCTTCATTTCCTCCCCTCTAGTAGCTAGCAGTTATCGGTTGCGCCTCCAGCAGCAGCTAGCTTTTTAGCAAGCTAAATACGGTCGGTGGATCAAGAAACCCCGAACTAGCAAGCTAACGTTAGCTGAACTGTTTCTCTCCGTTTCGCTAGCCTTCTCACCACGTAATTGCTAGTTCTCTCGCTCGTCTGGTGCTCGGTAGGCACGCCTCTTGTTGAGCTAAATCATTTAGCTATATAAACTATTGTTGTTCTACGCTAGTGCACGGTAACGCGCCTAAAGGCTAGTAAGACGCTAGCTAGCTAATAAACACATACGGGGGGCGCCTCTCGTCTTGAAGCTACTACCACAGTTTCTAACCTAGAGGGCCCAACATCGCGATACTTCCCAAGACTCACTCCGTGGACTCAACGGACCAGACTGGGGTTTGGGAAGTGGACGATTGTTAATTTTCTCGATTTCTGAAGGCACAACTTTAGATTCGAGCCAATGTCTTAAGTAGCTGATTGTGTTATAATTCCAACCTCAAACTGACACGTTTTCATTTTCGTCAAAAATAACTTTATATCGATGGACCGTTAGACCTGATGACGTGTTTCTGCGCAATGGCTTAGCTAGCGTCGCATACTAAACCATATTGTTGTATTAATAGTGGTTCACGGCGAAGCTATTGCTTATCTCTCCTGTATTCTTTTATTTTATTTTTCTTGACATGGTCGAATAACTCAAGCATAAATGTGTAACTTTTTCTAAATTGGCACAAAGTAACTGGCACAGAGTAATTTGGTAAAAAAATAATGTCACAGATTGGCCTACAGGTGGTGCTGTTATAAGCAGTCTCACTTAACACACTCCAGCACAGTAGGTGGCGGCATGCAGACTAAACATTTGTTTGCTGACCGACATATTGAATGAAGAAGTCTCACTGAAACCGAAGATAGAACAATGAGCCAGATGTTTCACTGTAAATCTGAAGCATCCAGTTGGCGTTTCCACTCACCACCAAATATGGTGATGAGAGGAAGCCCAATGGCCTGCATTGGAGAAGATGGCACCAGATGGATTTTGGCCGACATTCTGCAAATGTTCTCATCGATGAAACATTTGATCTCAATACAGTTTTCTATTCCCAAAACTAGAATATGCTACGAACAGAGTGGACTACGTTTTGTAGACTTTACCCTTTGACAAAGTTTATTTTTTAAATGGCATTGTCTAGGAGTGCACAAGCGAATTGAGTTATTGCACAGGAGCACTTCTCAGACTAGGCTTCCCTAACGAAATATGCCAAATACATGCTAGAACGCACAAATAGGATCTCGCTTGCTCGTGCTTGGCTCTGCCTACCTCCTTGCCCACTATGAATAATTTGCTCACATCGAAAAAATAGGCTGTTGTCTATCTTGGATTAGTTATACAGACCTTTGCTTAACCCAGATAGAACAAGGGCTAGTGCTATACAGTTTTCTGTTCACAAAACTACAATCTGTTAGAAAAAAAAGTAAAAGGGTCACATCTACAAAACTTAGTGGACTCTGTTCGTAACAGATTGTTCGTAATCAGTGTTGATTTAAATGGGAGCAAATGAAGCATAGTTGTCAGAACAAGCAAGGAGGTGGGCAGAGCCATGCACGAACTAGCGAAAAACGATTGGTGTGTTCCAGCATGTATTTGCATATTACCACTAGGGAAAGCCTTCTCTGTGAAGTGCGCGCTTGTAAACGATGAAACGGAAATATGCAAATACAATGCTTGTTCTGACAACTATGCTTCATTTGCTCCCATTTAAACCAACACGGGTGACTAACTGTCTTGGGTTAGTTATAAATATCTTTGCTTAGGCCCTCATATCCGTCACCCCATTTGGCATAGCCCAATAATGGATTTAAGAAGCCTAACGTTACTCCTTATTTAATCCAAGGATTTTACAAGTTCTGTTAAGAGGCGAATTGGCTGTCAGCCAAAACCGACAAATACTCCATCTAAACGTGAATCAATTCTCAATTGCGGTAAGGTTATAAAAACTTAAAGCACTCTACTTTCATAACACATCAACAATAATTTCACAAATGCAAAATATACACTTTAACCGGTTTTAATAGTTGCAACCGACAGTATATTTCAGTGACATCACGTTTGGGGTGTCTTCCGTTCACACTAATTAGCACAGGTAGTCGACTCTGTCTCCCGTCGTTTTTCCGTAAACAAGCACTGTATCATGGAAATCTGGCCATGTGGAAACCATAACGAAGTTGGAGAAAAGCAAAGGGATTGGTTAAGAGATGGCGAAGTCATCAGGAAATCAGATTTTACGTGTCCATTTAAATCCTTTGTAAATCCACTCCACAATGGCTTATCTACTTGTAACGTTTTAAGGTCATCAAAACCATTATCATGATGAACCATGTTAAGTTTGGCATTGATATCTTACAAAATAGGGAAACTATTAACAATTCACTTTTTTGACTATGTAACGCTAATACTTAAAATAATCATAAATAATATTCTTCTCATGGACTAAATGTCAGATTCACTCCAAATCTGTTTTTTGGACTCATTACAATAGTCCCTAAAGAGTTTGCATTCAATGTTGGCCACACTATACCAGTTGATGCATATTAGCACATATGCTAAAATGTGCAAAATATACATAAATCGAATAAAAAACACATTTGGAATTTACTAATAAAGGGATTGATCACAATATGGCTGAGATATTGACAAATCAGATTTTACATTTCCATTTAAAACACTAAATCCACTCCTCAGTGGTCTTTCAACTTGAAACTTGTCATCGCCCTCGTGGATGTCCCTAAGATTGACCACACTGGTATTGATAAGAAAAAACAAGGAAACTATGAACTTATTTTTTGCATATGTAATGCTAATGCAAAAAATCATCTGCAATCCTCTTCTCCTTTAATTGTTTTGAGAAAAAATATAGGTGCTGCATTCAAATATCTCCGCACTGTACCTATAGATGCATGTTAGCACATAAGCTAATGCAAAAAATACTGGGCACAGACGTCAGTTCAACGTCTAGTTTTGATTTACATTCGGTTGAGCTTTCAACTAACGTGAAATGTCGTTGGCTGTCCTGTAGGTTAAAAGTTGTGTGATTTTTTTTTAAAATGCCCTTACGTTGAATTTTTGCAAATCCAATCAGTTTCCCACTTTGATTCAACGTCATCACAGAGGGGGGGTTGAAATGACATGTTAACAATGTTGATTCAACCAATTTTTGCCCAGTGAGTCACTTTGGAATGCAAGGCGGACAGAACACAACAGTGAGGTCAAAGGTCAAAACACTGCAGGAATGAAACACTAAACAACTCTCCCTACCCCCTCTCTCTCTCTAGTCACTCTACAAACCAACGCTAGTGGGAGAGAATTGACAGAGATCAAGCCATTGTGGCTCTGCTATCTGCAAAATTAGCCACAATCAGTGTTACACTTGGACTGAAATAGGTGCTGGTACTCATTTTGGGTGTCGGTACTGTTTATATTTAGGTGCAGAAGCTCCACAATACTTTTGAGCTAATATTCTCTAAGAGGAACAGGAGCTCAAGCAGTAGAACATTTTAGGTGCCGGTTTTCAGCTCCAAGTCAAGCACGGGTCACAATGGCATCATGTAACCTGTCCATGGACGAACCTGGCAGAGATCACCCTGAAGGAAAACATGGAGAGGAAAAATCTGAGACCACTCCTGTGGGCACAGACGTCAATTCAATGTCTATTCCACGTTGGTTCAATGTTATTTTATTGAAATGACATGGCAACAACTTTGATTTAACCAGCGTGTGTCCAGTGGGACATTCTGTTTTGAGATTTTAAAAAATCAAAGAATAAATAAGATTTTTCTAGGCTACTATTTAATTACATAAAGACATAAGGGAACATAATTATATTTACTACAGCATTAAGAATAAAATCCTTTTCATATTTTTCATTGATGTTCCAGTACTCTAGTTTTCTTAGGGTGTGCCTTAACTGCCTATTTATTAGCGCACACAAAAATTGGGGTAAGGGGTGAATAAAATCATTTTGGTTATTATCAAACAAACAGATTATAGTCTGTAAAAAATAGAGTACTAGTCATTATGATTGCCCATATCCCCAAATAAAGTCACACAGAGAACATCCACATTAATAAAAATAGGTACAATCTGTCATTTCAACAGCCTGATGCTGCCACATTGTTTGGTGAACTGAGGGATGGGGCTGGGGAAATGTAACCACACATTTTGCAGCTGGAGCTATGAATGCAAACCTTAACAGACAGTCTGTGAGATTGACATGATATAGTTTGAAGCTATTGGTACAAGACAAATGACAAAAGCAGTAGGCTATGCAACCTTACTCCACAATCAATGCAACCTAAATCCATGTTTCAAATAGTTCCTCAATGAAGGAACTGTTTGAAACATGGATTAAGGTTACATTAGGATTTTTGGTCATCCTGAGACCTGACCAGAAAATCTAATGGAGATGAGCATCTTCTCCTCATACCCGTCGTAAGTGAGTCCGCTACCTCCATCCTCCTCTCTATATAGTGTCATGATGTGGGACCCATATGGCCATCCTCTTGTTTTTTGGGCGTACAACACCTTCAATTTAACAGTTTTAATTTTCTACAGAAAAAAGGAGTATATGCAATGATGTTATGGAATTATATTTTTCTATGTTTTAAAATATTGTCCCATGTCTTAAGGTTTAATATGAAGTATTGCATACTAGGTCGCAGTGTTGGTGAACCTTATTTAGTTGGCAACCTCTACAAAAGTTTGTAAAAAAAGTGGTGTGTCTGACGTCACACTCCCATAATGCAAGCGCTCTGCAACTCCAGCGCCGCGGAGGAAAAACCCAGGCCCCGAAAATAATAAAACTTTAAAAAATTGGAAAAATAGTTTTACAAAACATCTGAGAGAAAAGGACCAATAACCGAATCGTGAAAGTTTTAAAGGTACGTTTACGCCCATTTTTAACGGAAACGTCCCAAATATACGCCTGCCAGGCTGATAGTAAAAATCTAACGTTACTCATACCGATCAAATTCGGTGACATGAACTTGCTGAATTTCTTTAGCACTTTTCAAATAGTAGTGCAACATGTACATTTATTTTCATTACTTTATGTAATTAAGGAAAACATAACTGTTTTGTTAGCGCTCAACACATTTTCAGAATACAAACGTTTAAAAAAAATGTTTTTGAATGTTATCATCACGTCCTTATTTTCGTATTACGTTTCCCCATTCATTATTTTTCAATCATTGCTCATGAATTACACGAGTCCATTTATTGAGTTAAGTTAATTTACTTTGTGTTTTTAAGTTACTACGTGAATACGTTTTTGTGTGTTTTTGACTTCATATACATGCTGATCAGCGCGAGTTGATGATGAACCATATGTTCGTTGTATATAGACTCTTGATTCGTTTCCAAGTGAAACTCTCATACCTTTCTTTTCATTGTTCAGATCAGAGGGTCTTTTGTACAGTTTCCCCATCAAATTATGTAAAAAGGATACTTTTCTAATATAGAATACAAGACTCATATCATGCCACCCCAGGTTTCACTTGATGAATATTGATCTGCAGCACTTGCACAATTAGACTTACCATAGTAAATCTTCAACTTAAAAAGCCAAGTAATATATATTTTTAAATATTACACTATTGCCAAAGTTAAAATAATGTAAAGTGCATCGCTTTGGATGGGTGCTCTGCATGGGGTGTGTCCGGCATCAGCTTGACCCTGGTAATTTCATCACACAACAACTGTAGGCTGATCTTAACCTTGTGCTTCTTTATAGGACTGTGGTCATGCAAAATTGCCACTCACGTTCAACCGGTCCTCTGGCTCGTGTGGCTGGATGAGACAGGGAGAAGAAGCACACAACTTTGGGCCTTACCCAAGAATTACCCTGCGGAGACACGCACACATACACACACAATAACATAAAACTCACACAAGCTCAGGGATGCTCACCCATATCTAGTCCGAGCCTTAGCAGCTGAGTGAGTGACCCTGCTCTCTTTGCCCAGGCCCTATTGGGTTGCTATGGCAGCTGCTGCTGCAGAACCCCCCCCATCTGATAGAAGCTCGTACTGGAAAGGGAGACAGGCGGACAGATCCTCACCTGGAGAGAATACGAAACACTCCACTAGCAGCATTCAGCAGCATTCAACACCCTATTCTCCATTAATGGTGCAGCCAATGGTGTCAAGTTTGAAGGTCCTCTCTTAAAATACCCCATGAGTGTTTTGTCCGTCTGCTCATGCTTATGGCCCGTCGCCCTCTGCAGAAGACCCAGCGCCGTTCCCTCTGCTAGAGCATGTTCCAACAGAAGGAGCACCTGAAGAGCCACTTGCAGGCCCACGACGCCAACAGGCAGGTTTTCCACTGCCAGGAGTGTGGCAAACAGTACAGCACTCAGTTGGGCTACCGGCGCCACCTGCTGGCCGCCCACGCCCCTGCCTCCAGCGCCACCATCCCTGGGGAGCTCCATTGCCAAGAGGGGGGCGCCTGCCCTGCTGGAGCAGTTAGGGAGCCACACCGACAGGCTTCCGCCACTGGAGGTCACCGCCACCGTCAGGGAGAGGAAGTATTCGTGCGAGCGCTGCGACCGGCGCTTCTACACTCGCAAGGATGTGCGGCGTCACGCGGTGGTGCACACGGGCCGCCGTGACTTTCTGTGCCCGCGCTGCGCCCAGCGATTTGGTCGCAGGGACCATCTGACGCGCCACCTGAAGAAGAGCCACGTCCAGGAGCCCACAACCACCACCCCCACACCAGCCCCCACCACACCTGGGCCCGTAAAGGAAGAGCCAAGTCCGGTGCAATGCAGCATGGGACCCTCCTCCAAGGAGCATGTAGAGGCCTTCCCCATTGACATGTACAGCAGTTACCCCCTGCAGACCATTTCCAATCCAGGCATGGGCCATCAACACCACTCCCTCATGCAGGGTTCCCTGTCCACGGCCATGGGGGTGGGCCTCCACATGCCAGGCCCCTCTCCCCATCCCCACCACCACCTCCCCCAGCAGCAACAGCAGCATTATGGCCACATGGCTAGGTATCAGCATGGATCTACCTCATATCCCCGCACTGACATGGAGAGCTTCCTAATGGACCTGCAGAGCGGGCTGCCTCCACACCTGACCACAGCCTCCTCCTCTACCTCCTCCTCCGCCTCCCCTCAGAGGGAAGTGCTTTCAGAAACCCAGGGTGGCCCAGTGGCTGGGGACCCCACCTTCTGTCCAGGAGCCCCGCTCTCTCCTCAGCCGAGCTGTCGTGCGCTGCTAACATGGACCTGGGTCCTCTTCTGGGCTTCTTGCCGTTCAGCCTGCCTCCCTACAGTGCTCATATGAGTATGGGAGGTCTGGTGATGGGCTACCCGTCTACCTCCACCTCCACTGTGCCGCCCTCCTCCTCCAGCCCCCTACCCTATCAGGCCCCAGGAGGACTCACCTTCCTGCAGCCCCCACAACTTCATGCACCCCAGGTCCCCGGAGCACACAACAACAACCAGCTACCTCAGGGGTTCAGCAATCCTGGAATGAGCACTTCCACCTCCCTACCTCGCTACTACCAGACCTTTCAACAGTGAGCAGCCTGAAACCATGTGACCCCAGCACCAGGCCAAGGAACACTCCAAATATTCTTGAATAAAGCCTCCCGTAAAGGACGAGTGTCTCGAAAGTCTTGAATATACGAGTGATACATATAGGCATCCAATGTGCTTGCATTTATTTTTTTTTATGGGAAGAAAATGGGAATTGTATTTTTTTAATGATGCTAATTAAGCTTTCAGTAGCAATAGTTTTTGTTATGATGATGATGATGTTGAACACAAAGAACCACTTCATCAGTATTACCTCATCCGATAATAAGAAACTTGAGCAGAAGGAGAATAGAAAGTGTGTTTTAGCAACCAAAATGTTGTTTTATTGAAACCTGTTAGAAATAGGCCAAATGGTTGCACTTTGTTCAGAAAAGACCGCATAAGGTCTATACAATGTGGACATAAGTGCTGCATGACACCTGCCACTCATCTTGTTTTCCAATAATGTTAGTCACTTGTATGACAATGGTCATGTTAGATATTTAACAGCAGCTTACGTAAAAGTGTACTTGTGTTATCATGTTCTGCTTATTTATACAAAAACTAGAGATGTTTGATTTTAAAATCCCTTTAAAGCAGTTTCTCAAACCTCTATCCAAGACCCCCCATTCCAATTAATTGGTCTGTTCCAGACAGTATTACCAATCCTGATTCAAGTAATCAAGAGCTTGATTATTAGTTGACCAGTTCAATCAACTGTGCTTGTTCTGGAATATACCAAGTAAGTGGAATGGCAGGGGGTACTTGAGGAGAGGTTTGTCAAACACTGCTTTAGAGAGCGTTACTGAAATGGGTTTCATATTACTGCATATCATTGACTGTATCCTTTATTCAGTGAAATGTTGCACCGACGTCTTAAAAAAATGCTACTGTTGTGCCTCTTGGGTGTCTACTCTATTGACTGGCTTTAAGCACTTAAGACATTATGAAAGGATAGAATTGATGTCTTATGAAATGTTTTGTTCCTTTTACCTCAACAACATGCTCTCCTAGATGAAGAGATGAATACAGAACTCTGTCCTTTGGGGTTAGGGTATATCATTTTAATCTCTTTCCTAGTTACTTTGGCTCTAACTTGTGCCATTAGATCTAAAGTGAAAATGTAGATTTTCTTAATCAAATTGCTTGTTTTGTTTAGATACAACAGACAGTGACATTGATTGACCCATAAACTCTCTACCTCTACCTTATCCTATTACAGTACCCGTTTCTTTCTTTGCGTGGAGGTAACTGTTACGAAAAATGAACAATCAGTACGGAATAACATCTCTCCTCCTTGAACATTGTCTCTTTTACCAGTACTTATGTATTGTATCCTTTCCTGATATGTAGAGATCAGTTCCTCCACGCCCATGATGATTGTATATTTGTTGGCAGCGTTTTAGACAGACTACATTGCAGACGCCTGCCAAATCTCAACACCTTCAGGTGTTTTAACATATCACCTAACCACATCATATGATATAGTAATCTGAGGCCTGACTGCGCAGTCAATTAAGTAGCATGCAACCATTGGTTGATGCAATGCAACTGTCTGAAATGTAGTCAGCCTGGAACGCGTCCTTTGACTACCTCAGAAAAGAGCAACTTGTAATTGCAGAGAAAACATTTGTGTAGAGTTTATTTTTGTCAGTTCAACGAACGCACACTTTATAGTAATAGATTTGTATTGAGGTTAGCTTAGCATATTGACGAAAGGATGTTATGCCCAATAGTTAAGTTCCCATCATATTGTATTGAATGAGGATTCCATTTAATTCAATTGCATTGTTGCCTGCAGTAAAATTAGCTGGAAGCGTTACTAGTATGCAGGCATCACATCCTCGTTAGCTCTTAGGACAAGGCTCTAGCTTTTTGTTCCATCACCCTATAGAAGAAGATACAAAACAAGAATTGCTGAACTGCTCTTATCATATTATCTTTGAAGCATTTTCTTATTGTATGAATGTAAACAATAAAGTACCTATTAGATTGGATTGGTTTGTCGTTATTGAGTTGCACAGCGGTCTAAGGCACTGCACCTCAGTGCTTGAGGCGTCACTACACACACCCTGGTTCGAATCCAGGCTGTATCACATCCGGCCGTGAATGGGAGTCCCATGGGGACACAATTGGCCCAGCATCGTCCGGGTTTGAGTGAGGTAGGCCGTCATTGTAAATAAGAATTTGTTCTTAACTGACTTGCCTAGTAAAATAAAGGTTACGTTTAAAATTACAAAACAATTTCACTATTTCCTTTATAGATGTAGTGTCATATCTTTTGGCATGAATCCGCTTCCATACATTTCCACACAAGAAAAAATATTAAAGTACAAAATTGCTGTTCATTTTATGAGTGAAATTATGTTGTGTAGCCACTATTTATTCACACACTGTCTCCAGTTTTGTTTACACAGACAGACCATGACAAGAGTACCTTCTCTGACTGATTATGTGGGAGGTCTTTACAAGTATGCAGTTCGTCCAGCGTAGGTCAGTACAGATTTCACAGGGGTGACATTGTAAGGCGGCAGTGCAGGTACTGTATTAATGGGTGACATTGTTACGTTGCTATAGGTATTGTATCCGTCTCCGTATCCAGAGAGGTCAGTTCCCCACCGCTGCTGATCTTCTTGAATCTGTTGGCTGCTGCTATCGCAATGTAGTTTTTCTGTCAACAAGCACAGAAGCACATTTACAACAAAGTCAGCAGGGCAGGAAGGTTGGATGCGTCTCATCAACAATGGTTGGCCGGAAACAATTGACATGACACAGCTGATTGCAGTGAAAGAGGATAAAACTACCATAATGTGAACAATGTGCCTTCCAACTACAAAACCAACTAAATGAACCACACTGTGTGGTGCAGGAATTCTGTTTAACTGACCTTCCATAGTTTCTTGGCCAGGTATTTCTTCAGCAGGACCTGGGACTTCAGTACTATATTGCTGCCCTTGGCCTTCTCTGCAATGTTGTTGAGCCACGGATGTCTTAGACACTGTAAAGCACTCATTCGCCCTCTGGCCAAACAGGGAACATGGTAGAAGTATAACTAATAAACCGTAATAATCATCACAATCATGAGTGTTATGATTATTATTTCAGCTTTGGCCCTCACCCCCTCTCCTTGACCAGAAGGTGGGAGATAAAGTCCTTGGCCTCTGCTGAGATGTGCTCAAAGGCCTCATCCTCAAAAGAACAGTTGGCAGAGAGGACGTTGTTGAGGGTCTGGCTCTCATCATCACCCAGGAAGGGTGAAAGGCCACTTAGACTGCGGAGGATGAGAGGAAGGAAGTGCCGCATGCACATACACAGGGAAACAGGTCACAATGAAAGAGCATGCATGGTAGGGACATGGGGGGGGTGAATCCTAACTCCCACTTAAGTCACATTTTTACTTAGTCATGCATTGATGTCAATGGGACACTAAGTAATAATGTTACTTACGTGGAAGTAAATTTGCCCCATACAACTTACGGTTTAACATAGATGTTAGGGAATATGAGGCTTATATTTTAGACTCACAGCATATAAGTGACAACCCCTAAGGTCCACATGTCTGTGGGAAAGGACACAAAATCAAAGTTGACCACCTCTGGGGCCAGAAATTCAGGGGTTCCAAAATTGACTCTGAGCTTCTCCCGCGGCCTGTATCTGATTCCGAGGAAGAAAGAAAATTATTTTTCAAGGTTCGTTTTGAGAAAGCTGCTACCAATGCTCACAATAAATCCCCCAGAATCACACCCACAGCTGAAGAGAGGCATTACCTTCTTGCCAGCCCAAAGTCGATAATCTTCACCTGATGGCCAGTTCGATTCACACAAAGGATATTCTCCGGCTGTGAACATCGGAGTGTGCAAATTCATTTGGATAAATTAACCATTGATTACTTTTCTTACAACAACACACATGGATGCCTCTGAGTTACGGTGAGACTGACCACGATGTGCTTCAAGTGGTAATTAAAATGTGCCTGGCATTTGTGAAGATGGTGAGCCTTGAAATCTGGAATGCACATCCAGTCCACCATACTCACTTTCAGGTCGAGGTGGAGGACGTACATCTGATGCATGTAGCTGACCCCTTCACAGATCTGCTTGACAAACACCATGGCGTCCACCTCGGTCAGTGGTGCGCTCTCATCCACAATCCTGTCAAACAGCTCCCCGCCCTCAACACTGCCACACACAGACATCAGGTTGACCAACTCCACTGCTCCTTTCTCCCCTTTCCATTGTGTACTTTTGATTGAGGTATACTGTATGTAATGCACTTTGTCTTTGTTTTAATAATGTATCCATATTTGTGGTGATTCAGTGTTCCGTATCTATGTCTCTGAGTGTCTGTACTTTGTACTTTAGTGTCTGCTGCCAGCAAACCAAATCCCCCCTCAGGAGATCATTCAAGTATATTAATTAATTGTTAATGTATTAAATGTTAAATGATTTCTAGAATGTTTAGAAGCACTACAGTGTAATGGAGATCTTGCTAACCAATGACACTGAATAGCAGAGTGGAATATGAGCCACTTACTATTCCAGAATTAACACCAACTGGTGCTTGGCCTCAAAGGCCTCGTAGAGCTGGAGGATGTTGGGATGACTCAGCTGGTTCATTGCCTGCACCTCGTTATTTGCCCTTTCCTGAGAGAACAACACAGGCAAATGTGTATGTGAACATACAAATATGTACCTCACGCACTCACTCACTCACCTTTTCTTTAGCAGTTCGTGTGTTGATTATCTTAGCTGCAAGCTTTAGTCCAGAGGATTTTTCAGTGCATTTGTGCACCTTGCCAAAGCGTCCGCTGAGGGAAAAATATGTTTTTCTTAACTCATTAACACACAAACCCAATAGCTAGTAGATAACATCTGGGAGATTACTAGTTCTACCACTATTCCAGACCAGTAGGCTACAGATGTCAGTTTACCTCCCCAGCACCTCTCTGGTGTGGATGATGAAGGTGTCAGATGGGGGGTTGGATCGCAAAGACACACAGCGGTGAAGGAAAGGAGCTGGCTGCGGGGGAACGTCATCTGAGAGATAGATAGAGAGAGAGAGATTGGGAGGGCAACACTCATTAGCACAATGTCAGTACACATATTTGTATAATAGCATACTAATCCCAAAATTATCAAACACACTAAGGCCTTTTGTGCACAGAAGTCAACAATCACCTATGACCTTATGGCAAGTTTTGGTAGGGGACTTGGGCCAGGTCCTTTCTGCTGTAGTAGGGACTACTATGATCTGTATTCCACTGGCTGCAACTGGACTAGCCCCTCCCAAAACACTGCTGGTCTTCCCAACAGCAGGTCTACGGGCAGGGCAGACAGACTGGGGCTTGGGCCTTGAACTCTGGAGCCTGGACCAGAAAGAAGGCCAGCACAATCAGAGCAGAGTAGCATTTATAATTTGTATGGTGGAAAGCAATGTGATTCAAATTGGTGGTGGATGTGTTTTTCACATATAGATCCGATATCCAATAATTTATCATTTTTATTAGTATGTATGTTAGGTGATGAGTAAGCGCCTTTACCTCTGCAAGGACTCTGGACAGCTGTGCACTTGTCTGAGGGAGGAGCTTTCCACAGTTGGCATAAGGACAGCCAACCCAGACTGCTTTTTTGGTGCGGGGGCGGGACTTGATGGAGCAGCTGCTTGGTTCTCCGCCACTGTGGTCCTCGTCTCAGTCCTTGGAGTGTCCGCCATTGATGGGACAACCGCTACAGCTGGAACCTCTCTCATCCAACCCCTTTTAGTTTCACTCTGTCTGTGGGAATCTGCTGCCATTGGTTGACCTCTGACCCCCTGCTGGTTTCCTCCAATCCACTGCTCTCCAACACAGTCTCTTTGCTCTGCTCTCATACCAGCAGACACCCCTTAATTAATATACAGTTATAGTCGGAAGTTTACATACTCTTAGGTTGGAATCATTAAAACTCGTTTTTCAACCATTCCACATTTTTTTGTTAACAAACTATAGTTTTGGCAAGTCGGTTAGGACATCTACTTTGTGCATGACACAAGTAATTTTTCCAACAATTGTTTACAGACAGATTATTTCACTTATAATTCACTGTATCACAATTCCAGTGGGTCAGAGGTTTACATACACTAAGCTGACTGTGCCTTTAAACAGCTTGGAAAATTCCAGAAAATTATGTCATGGCTTTAGAAATTTCTGATAGACTAATTTACATAATTTGAGTCAATTGCAGGTGTACCTGTGGATGTATTTCAAGGCCTACCTTCAAACTCAGTTCCTCTTTGCTTGACATTATTGGAAAATTAAAAGAAGTCAGCCAAGAACTCAGAAAACAAATTGTAGACCTCCACAAGTCTGGTTCATCCTTGGGAGCAATTTCCAAACGCCTGAAGGTACCACGTTCATCTGTACAAACAAAATTACGCAAGTATAAACACCATGGGACCACGCAGCCATCATACCACTCAGGAAGGAGACGCGCTCTGTCTCCTCAAGATGAACGTACTTTGGTGCGAAAAGTGAAAATCAATCCCAGAACAACAGCAAATGACCTTGTGAAGATGCTGAAGGAAACGGGTACAAAAGTATCTATATCCACAGTAAAATGAGTCCTATATTGACATAACCTGAAAGGCTGCTCAGCAAGGAAGAAGCCACTGCTCCAAAACCACCATAAAAAGCCAGACTACGGTTTGCAACTGCACATGGGGACAAAGATCATACTTTTTGGATAAATGTTTTCTGGTCTGATGAAACAAAAATAGAACTGTTTGGCCATAATGACCATCGTTATGTTTGGAGGAAAAAGCGGGAGGCTTGCAAGCTGAAGAACACCCTCTCGACCATGAAGCACGGGGTTGGCAGCATCATGTTGTGGGGGTGCTTTGCTGCAGGAGGGACTGGGGCACTTCACAAAATAGATGGCATCATGAGGTAGGAAAATTATGTGGATACGGTATATTGAAGCAATATCTCAAGACATCTGTCAGGAAGTTAAAGCTTGGTCGCAAATGGGTCTTCCAAATAGACAATGACCCCAAGCATACTTCCAAAGTTGTGGCAAAATGGCTTAAGGACAACAAAGTCAAGGTATTGGAGTGGCCATCACAAAGCCCTGACCTCAATTCCATAGAAAATGTGTGGGTAAGCAAGCCTACAAACCTGACTCAGTTACACCAGCTCTGTCAGGAGGAATGGGCCAAAATTCACCCAACTTATTGAGGGAAGCTTGTGGAAGGCTACCTGAAATGTTTGACCCAAGTTAAACAATTTAATAGAAATGCTACCAAATACTAATTGAGTGTATGTAAACTTCTGACCCACTGGGAATGTGATGAAAGAAAAGCTGAAATAAATCATTCTCTCTGCTATTATTCTGACATTTCACATTCTTACAATAAAGTGGTGATACTAACTGACCTAAGACAGGGTATTTCTACTAGGATTAAATGTCAGGAATTGTGAAAAACATTTAAATGTATTTGGCTAAGGTGTATGTAAACTTCCGACTTCAACTGTATGTCTATCCATTCATATGGCAATGCTTTCTGTGTTCCTATCTATCATATAACTCATAAACACCCATCGAATCCATGAATGTTGGTCAGCTCAATCTAGCCAAATGTAGGTCTTGAGCTCACAGAGTATGACATGACTATAGTCATACCACTAAAATGGAAGTGAGTTACCTTTCTTTGCAGGAGCGATAGGAGTCTGTTGCTTTGTTTCCTGGTGTCTGTTCGTCTCAAACTGATTCAGGGTCTCAGCCTGAGCATGAGAGAAACAGAGGCAGCTTGAGCATATCACAAGGTGTGCCACTGACCAATCATCAACTAAAAGGCTTGTTTTATGTTTTGCCAATTAGAGATATGAAGTAGACACATATCCATGCAATGTATACACAAAACCATTGACACAATGAAGAAACATATTATAAGAGTACCTTTTCCATGCTTAATGAATCACTGACTGGCAGAGATGCTGTCCTAAGTGACTCCTCGATGGATGTCACCGCTTGGTTCTTCGTTACTGTGGTCCTTGTCTGAGTCAAAATCTTTTGAGTGTCCGCCATTGATGGGAAAACTGCTACTGCCAGCCGTGTCAATGATTTTTTTGCATCCGTCTCTATCAAATAACACACCAATTGAATCCACCCTGGATTATGGTCACCTACATTTGGTCTGGAGCTCATTGAGTATGAATAGTTACCTTTCTTTGCTGGGGTGGTAGGAGTGTGTTGTGTCTTATCCTGCTGTCTGTTTGTCTCCAACTGATCCGGGATCTCATCCTGACCATGAGAGAACACAGCACCGGACAGACTAAAATGGTTGCTTTATGTTTTGTCATTTAGATATACATGTTTCCCATGTTGACATGTATCAACATGGAAAAAGACAATGCAGTGTATACACAACCATTCACACAATAAGGAAACAGACTCAAAGTACCTTAGAAGTGACTAGTGAGGTCTTGACTGGCAGATATACTGTTCTAGGTGATGGCTCAATGGGTGGGGCTGGGGCAGCTTCCTGGCAGGTGTGGGGGTTCCTTTGCGCCAGACCTCATTTACAAGACAAAATGGAATTATCCTCAAAGGAAATTGGACACAATTCCTACAAGCCTCTGGCATCTTCACAGTAGCATGGATGTTGTTGTAACATCAACATTGTGTGGGCAAAATCATTGTAATTCATGTCCACTACACAGTTATTAATCTCCTTTGAAATGCAGTTTGAAACTTTAATGCAGATACACGGTATTGGTTGAGACATTGAAATACTAAACCATGGGTCAATCCTGTAGTGAGCTCAGTCAAACTTAGCTTGTCAATAACAATACAGTACTTCCATGTGTCATTTCAGATTGATTGAACGTTACCTTTGGCCAGGGCCTCTAAGGTCCTCTGCATCTCACCGATCTTCCTCTCAAAGTTCTCTAGCAGCCTGGACTGGGCCACAAGCTGCCTTTCTGTTGCCTCTGGCTGGCCGCTGTGCAGACTGCAGGTGGAGCAGATGGAACAGGAACCTATTTGTCTGGAGAGGAGCTCATCTAACTTGTGACTCAAGTCATCTACTTTGGCCTCTAGGACAGGTAGGTTTGTGGGGAGTGGGACAGGTGGCGTACACCGCACGGAACCCATGATGAACAGTGGTCCTCAATAGGCCTCCGCAAAACACAAGCCTCTAGACTAGAAGACATAGGCAGAGTTATCCTCAAGAAATGAAAAGGCTGGTTACAGATGATAAAAGTCAGTACAGTTGATTACAGCTCCCTCCAAAAATATAAAGGTTGGCACTCTTCAGGCCTCCTCTCAGAGCTCTTAAAATTGTACCTACCTCTTAGATCAATGAAAGCTGTAGAAGGCAGAGTAGGAAGAATCTCAGATCAAGAAAGACCAGTATTGGTGAGAGTCAGAGAGTAGGGGTTGGTCCTGTCCAGAGAGCAGAATGCCACAGTGAGCTGGTTTGCTCCGTTATCTCTTCCAGCGACAGCCTCATGGTCCAGAAATAGGCAAGCGAGGGGCAAGGGCGCTGAGGGTTGCGAAACAGTAGAAGATAATGAAGGTATGCATGTCAGGCCAGACAGACGTCAAGAGGACATATGCAGTTCCTCTGATGAAGGAGAGCATGTGCACACAATTCTTTTTTTATTTGGGCATAGAAGGCAGTGATCCAAATGTCTGGGTCTTGGCTAATCAAGTTGCAACCAATCCTTTCCAGGCTTGGACCAGACTCCTAATTTGCATATTTATTGGCGTGTTAATAGTCTCACTAAACTATCAGATACTGTTCCCCAATTAAACTATTCCCAATGAGCTGATTACTGAAATGACACAGTTTGGCCTCCATCCAACGAGTGTCTCAACCTCTGGTCCCCAAGATGGTTAGTCTACCCAAACTTTTTATAGTCCCGTTCCCCTTCAAACATTCAACCTCCAGCTGCGTACCCCCCTCTAGCACCAGGGTCAGCACACTATCAAATGTTTTTTTTTGTTGCCATCATTGTAAGCCTGCCACACACACACTATACATTTATTAAACATAAGAATGAGTGTGAGTTTTTGTCACAACCCGGCTCGTGGGAAGTGAGAGATCTTATTGAACCAGGGCACAAATAATAATATAATAATAATCAATCATTTTTATTTTTATTTAGGCATCTTACATATAAAACCTTATTTGTTCATCAAAAATTGTGGGTGTGCTTGAAAGGATGCACATAAATCATTTTCCACACACAGTCTGTGCCTGTATTTAGTTTTCATGCTAGTGAGGGCAGAGAATCCACTCTCACATAGGTACGTGGTTGCAAAGGGCATCAGTGTCTTAACAGCGCGACTTTCCAAGGCAGGAAACTCTGAGCTCAGCCCTATCCAGAAATTTTTCAATTCAGTTTTCACAGAACCGCTTGTTGCAATTTCGATGAGGCTCTCTTGTTCAGATATCAGTAAGTGGACTGGAGGCAGGGCATGAAAGGGATAACGAATCCAGTTGTTTGTGTTGTCCATTTTGGGAAAGTACCTGCGAAATTGAGCACCCAGCTCACTCAGGTGCTTCGCTATATCACATTGACATTGTCCGTGAGCTAAGTTAATTTGAAAAACACAAAAAATCATGCAACGATGAAAAGATCTGTATGTTGTCCTTGTTAATACAGACAGAAAAGAGCTCCATCTTCTTAATCATAGCCTCAATTTTGTCCCGTACATTGAATATAGTTGCGGAGAGTCCCTGTAATCCAAGATTCAGATCATTCAGGCAAGTAAAAACATCACCCAGTTAGGCCAGTGGTGTGAGAAACTCGTCATCATGCAAGCGGTCAGACAAGTGAAAATTATGGTCAGTAAAGAAAACTTTAAGCTCGTCTCTCAATACTTTGCCCCTTGATAAAATCAAATCAAAATGTATTTGTCACATACACATGGTTAGCAGATGTTAATGTGAGTGTAGCGAAATACTTGTGCTTCTAGTTCCGACAATGCAGTAATAACCAACAAGTAATCTAGCTAACAATTCCAAAACTACTAACTTATAGACACAAGTGTAAGGGGATAAAGAATATGTACATAAAGATATATGAATGAGTGATGGTACAGAACGGCATAGGCAAGATACAGTAGATGGTATTGAGTACAGTATATACATATGAGATGAGTATGTAAACAAAGTGGAATAGTTAAAGTGGCTAGTGATACATGTATTACATAAAGATGCAGTAGATGACATAGAGTACAATATATACGTATACATATGAGATGAATAATGTAGGGTATGTAAACATTATATTAGGTAGCATTTTTTAAAGTGGCTAGTGATATATTTTACATAATTTCCCATCAATTCCCATTATTAAAGTGGCTGGAGTTGAGTCAGTGTGTTGGCAGCAGCCACTCAATGTTAGTGGTGGCTGTTTAACAGTCTGATGGCCTTGAGATAGAAGCTGTTTTTCAGTCTCTCGGTCCCAGCTTTGATGCACCTGTACTGACCTCGCCTTCTGGATGATAGCGGGGTGAACAGGCAGTGGCTCGGGTGGTTGTTGTCCTTGATGATCTTTATGGCCTTCCTGTGACATCGGGTGGTGTAGGTGTCCTGGAGGGCAGGTAGTTTGCCCCCGGTGATGCGTTGTGCAGACCTCACTACCCTCTGGAGAGCCTTACGGTTGTGGGCAGAGCAGTTGCCGTACCAGGCGGTGATACAGCCCGACAGAATGCTCTTGATTGTGCATCTGTAGAAATTTGTGAGTGCTTTTGGTGACAAGCCAAATTTCTTCAGCCTCCTGAGGTTGAAGAGGTGCTGCTGCACCTTCTTCACGATGCTGTCTGTGTGGGTGGACCAATTCAGTTTGTCTGTGATGTGTACGCCGAGGAACTTAAAACTTACTACCCTCTCCACTACTGTTCCATCGATGTGGATAGGGGGGTGTTCCCTCTGCTGTTTCCTGAAGTCCACAATCATCTCCTTAGTTTTGTTGACGTTAATTGTGAGGTTATTTTCCTGACACCACACTCCGAGGGCCCTCACCTCCTCCCTGTAGGCCGTCTCGTCATTGTTGGTAATCAAGCCTACCACTGTTGTGTCGTCCGCAAACTTGATGATTGAGTTGGAGGCGTGCGTGGCCACACAGTCGTGGGTGAACAGGGAGTACAGGAGAGGACTCAGAACGCACCCTTGTGGGGCCCCAGTGTTGAGGATCAGCGGGGTGGAGATGTTGTTGCCTACCCTCACCACCTGGGGGCGGCCCGTCAGGAAGTCCAGTACCCAGTTGCATAGGGCGGGGTCGAGACCCAGGGTCTCGAGCTTGATGACGAGCTTGGAGGGCACTATGGTGTTATGCCGAGCTGTAGTCGATGAACAGCATTCTCACATAGGTATTCCTCTTGTCCAGATGGGTTAGGGCAGTGTGCAGTGTGGTTGAGATTGCATCGTCTGTGGACCTATTTGGGCGGTAAGCAAATTGGAGTGGGTCTAGGGTGTCAGGTAGGGTGGAGGTGATATGGTCCTTGACTAGTCTCTCAAAGCACTTCATGATGACGGAAGTGAGTGTTAGCTCGTTTAGCTCAGTTACCTTAGCTTTCTTGGGAACAGGAACAATGGTGGCCCTCTTGAAGCATGTGGGAACAACAGATAGGGATTGATTGAATATGTCCGTAAACACACCAGCCAGCTGGTCTGCGCATGCTCTGAGGGCGCGGCTGGGGATGCCGTCTGGGCCTGCAGCCTTGCGAGGGTTGACACGTTTAAATGTTTTCCTCACGTCGGCTGCAGTGGGCAAAAAAGTTATTTAGTCTGCCTGGGAGCAAGACATCCAGTGCACTTCTGTACGTTGTAAAAGTGTTACATGGTCACTGCCCATAATGCAGAAAATACACGAGAGTTCAGGGGCCTTGCTTTAACAAAGCTAACCATTTTCACTGTAGTGTCCAAAACGTCTTTCAAGCTGTCAGGCATTCCCTTGGCAGCAAGAGCCTCTCGGTGGATGCTGCAGTGTACCCAAGTGGCGTCGGGAGCAACTGCTTTCACGCGCGTTACCACTCCACTATGTCTCCCTCTCATGGCTTTTGTGCCATCAGTGCAGATACCAACAGATCTTGACCACCAAAGTCCATTTGATGTCACAAAGCTGTCCTGTACTTTAAACATTTCCTCTCAGGTTGTCCTGTTAAGTCTTCCTTAACCCATGTGTTGTCTTAAGGGTAAAAAATGATCCGCCACTAAGTTTAACAGCAGAAAAAGAAAACTAAATTATATTTTTCAACTTAATATTTGATTACTTTTCCTAGAGTGACCCCAACATTAGAAAAAGTGAAACATTGCCTTTGTTCATATTTCCATGAAAGCTGTGCACCACCAGGGTACAAAGTAGAGGTCCACCGATTAATCGGAATGGCTGATTAATTAGGTCCTGATTTTAAGTTTTCATAACAATTGGAAATCGGTATTTTTGGGCACCGATGTCAATTTTTAAATATATTTTTTTATACCTTTATTTAACTAGGCAAGTCAGTTAAAAACACATTCTTGTTTTCAATGACGGCCTAGAAGCGGTGGGTTAACTGTTAACTGATCCAATCTTGCAACCTTACAGTTAACTAGTCCAACGCAACAACGACCTGCCTCTCTCTCGTTGCACCTCACAAGGAGACTAACTGCGTGTTACGCGAATGAGGTAAACCAATGTAAATTGCTAGCTAGTATTAAACTTATCTTATAAAAAACAATCAATCGTAATCACTAGTTAACTACACATGGTTGATGATGTTACTATATATTATCTAGCGTGTTCTGCGTTGCATATAATCTCACTGAGCATACAAGTATCTGACTGAGCGGTGGTAGGCAGAAGCAGGCACGTAAACATTTATTCAAACAGCACTTTCGTGCGTTTTGCCAGCAGCTCTTCGTTGTGCGTCAAGCATTGCGCTGTTTATGACTTCAAGCCTATCAACTCCCGAAATGAGGCTGGTGTAACCGAAGTGAAATGGCTGGCTAGTTAGCGCGCGCTAGCAGGTTTCACATGTCACTCTCTGAGCCTGTGGTAGTTCCCCTTGCTCTGCAGTGGCTGTTGTTGTGTTGCTGGTTCGAGCCCAGGGAGGAGCGAGGAGAGGGACGGAAGCTATACTGTTACACTGGCAATACTAAAGTGGCAATAAGAACATCCAATAATCAAAGGTTAATGAAATACAAATGGTATAGAGGGAAATAGTCCTATAATTCCTATAATAACTACAACCTAAAACTTCTTACCTGGGAATATTGAAGACTCATGTTAAAAGGAACCACCAGCTTTCATATGTTCTCATGTTCTGAGCAAGGAACTGAAACTTTAGCTTTCTTACATGGCACATATTTTACATGGAACATATTGCACTTTTACTTTCTTCTCCAACACTTTGTTTTTACATTATTTAAACCAAATTTAACATGTTTCCTTATTTACTTGAGGCTAAATTGATTGTATTGATGTATTATATTAAGTTAAAATAAGTGTTCATTCAGTATAGTTGTAATTGTCATTATTACAAATAAATACATTTTTTAAAAATTAGGTCGATTAATGGGTACCGGCTTTTTTGATCCTCCAATAATTGGTATTGGTATCGGCATTGAAAAATCATAATCGGTCGACCTCTAGTACAAAGATTGTCTTAGGGTCATTTTTGACCCGGCAGTTATAAAATAATTTAGACACCACAAAAACACACACGCACAATGAGAAATTTAGATTATGTGTGCTACTGATTGAACTCAGACAAAACTAAAACTTTATTGTGCATGTGCAGCACCTCCCCTCCATGACACCACACATGACCCAAGTTCACAGACAAAATAAAACAAAATTTCCTTGTCACCATATGACAACCAGGGCAGGATGGCAGCACAAAATGTCATAAAGATGACCCTAGGGCCCACAAGACATGCAGTTGCCCATGCCCAGGACATCGCCTCAACATTCTACATGTTCATCACACTAGCCATCAAAAAAATCATCCTGGAGATGACAGATATGGAGGGTTTCTGTAAATATAGAGACAACTGGAAAATGTTGGATGAGATTGACCTGCATGCCTACATAGGGCTGCTAATCTTAGCGGGTTTGTATAGGTCCCAAGGCAAGGCTACATGTAGTCTCTGGGATGCCGAGTGGAAGGGTGATTTTCTGTGCCATGATTCCACTGAAAGTCTTTCACACTTTCTCAAGAATGCTACGATTTGATAACTGTGAGACAAGACCTACAAGACGTGTGAGATAAACTGGCGGCCATAAGAGAGATCTGGGAGAAGTGGGTGGAGCGTCTGCCATACCTCTACAACCCTGGGCCTGAAGTAACAGTGGATGAGCAACTGGTTCCATTCAGAGGAACATTTTTATATCTGTAGTGTAAGTGATTGTCATTGTTCATTGTATTATGTATTGCTGTAATATTATTGATTTATGTGATTGTTTTCTATGACACTGATATTAATTACTGATAGTAATCTCTTTTGTCAAAAGGTCACTCTCCTTTCCAGTGGTATATGCCCAGCAAGCCAGCAAAGAATGGCATCAAGATATGGGTGGCCTGTGACGCGCAATCCAGGTACACTTGGAAGATGCATGTCTACACAGGGAAGCCGACCAGTGGAGGCCCAGAGAAGAACCAAGGGATGCAGGTTGTGCTTGATGTGACAGATGGATTGAGGGGGCACAATGTCACTTGTGACAATTTCTTCACCTCTTATGAACTCAGCCAGCAGCTCCTTAAGATAAAGATCACCATGGTTGGCACAGTTAGAAAGAACAAGCCTAAGCTCCCCCTTCACAACAAGGGGGAGAGACCTTCTCATCAAAGTTTGCCTTCACCCCCACCAATCTAGTTTCTTACCTCCCAAAGAGGAACAAGAATGTGGTCTTCCTTAGCACACTGCACAAACGGCTGAGGTCAGTGATCGTGAGTACAGGAAGCCAGCCATCATCCTGGACTACAACCACAACAAAGGAGGTGTGGACAACCTGGACAAGGTGATTGGAACTTACAGCTGCAGGAGGATGACTGCCCGCTGGCCCCTGGTCATCTTCTATAACGTCATTGATGTGTCCTCATACAATGCCTTTGTGATATGGAACAAGACCAACCCTACCTGGATGCCTGATAAGAGGAACAAGAGGGTGTTCCTGAAGCAGCTGGGCACGGCACTGAAAAACCCACACATTCAAAGAAGGGAGCGCCTCCCTCGCACAGCAGACTTTGCAGCGCTTGTGAAAGCTGTTCAGGGGGTTGAATCTTATGCTGGTCCACCTGAGGCTGCAGCTGGGGCAGGCAAGAGGAGATGCCAATTCTGCCCCCCAAAGGACTGTAAAACAAATACTATGTGCTGCAGAAATACATCTGTCCATGCACGCACTTACTGTCCTACATGTGCTAATTAGAGTTGATTGATTTATGTTCTTCATGTTTGTTTTGTATCTTATTCTCGTTTATACAGCTTGTGGGTGGGGGCAATGGTTAAAATAACGGAAGACTAGTATTTTGTAGTTGAATTCCTCATTGTACAGTATATATATATATCACTATGTTGGCAACAAAGTTCCAAGGCTGTTGTTTCCCTTCAATAAAATGCTTTCAAAACGACTACTTTCTTAGGCTATACAAGTGCTATCTCTTGCAAAACAATGTTTACACCTATGCAGTACCTTTAGTAATAATAATAATCCTCTACTTTAAAGAAAACAATGACAGGTGTGTTGTAATAAACGAGTGGTGTCCACTGATTAAACCCAGATATTCAAAGTTTGATGAATGACAGGTTGTTTCTTCAGACAAATTAGATTTGGGGTTTAAAATTAAATTAATCCGCTTTGAGGGGTTTAGTGAAAGGTCATTTTTGACCCTGAGGACAAGGAGTGTATACAGAATGTTTAGACTATACAAGGGTTAATTTACACACCATAAAAGGACATATACCAGGAGCTGTGCCCACCCGGCCACGTCCGACGACTCATCCAGCTGTAACGCTTATAATTCACTGGCTTGTACGCGAAGCAGTAATTGTTTCAAAACATCTCCTGCCATGGCACTGAAATGTCATGAAACAGTGTTTGATGAAGGCAGTCTATAGTTTTTTGGGCATCCAAGAATTGCCACAACACAACTCCACAGGCAGCTCAGAAGAATGCAATTGGCATACTGACTGCAGGAATGGCCACTAGACCCGCTGCCAATTTAATGATAATTTCTCTACCAAGTCGGTCATTAAGGTGGCTGTATGTCCAACCGGCCTCAACTGCAGAGCATGTCTATGGCATCATGTGGGCGAGCGGTTTGCTGATGTCATCCCATGGTGGAGGTGGGATTATGGTATGGGCAGGAATAAGTTATGGACACAAATTGCATTAGTGATGGAACAGTCAACGAACAAAAATACTGTGACAAGATCCTGAGGCCCATTTATTTTAATGCACTGTATCTGACCAGATGCATATCTATATTCCCAGTCATGTGAAATCCATAGATTAGGACCTTGTGAATACATTTCATTTGACTGATTTGCTCATGAACTGTAACTCATTAAAAAAAACTATGACATTGCTCTTTAAAATCTGGTTTAGTATGCAGATATTACTTCAAAAGATAGTAAGGATGTCAATTCTGGTGTATGAACTAAATCTTTACTACGTTAAAAGTAAAAACTTTATTATACATAATTGAAATTGGACAGTAAATCAGAACAAACAAGTACAGGCCATGTACAATTAAGACAGGAATGAGAAAATGGGATTAGAAGTAGTTACTTCGCTATACAATAAAACATTGTGAATTGTCCCATAATAGCGTTACACTTTGCCTAGTAGAAAGGGGTCAGAAGCACATTTTCAAAACTTGCACTTGACAATACATTACTTTTGTGCTCAATTTGGAAGTATCGTAGGTTCAGTTGCAGGCGGTTCTCCAAAAGCAAGCGAATATTCAGAAAGATTACAACGCATGTATTTTACATCACGTGAGAAATGCCTTGTGCAGAACTACGTGGCCACGTCACAGAAATGTGTCGTTCCATCTGAGGTTAGGAACTGCATGTCTGGTAGCTAAAATGGCAAAGGAAATCCTCACTAAGGGCAAAACGTAGGATTTCACCAGCTCTTGGGATTATTATTTTTGGTTAAAAACCACCTGCAACTGAAAACGTGTCAAATGTACTTTTCTGAATCAAGGATGATGAAAGTATAGACAAGAACAGGTTGAGAAAAATGGATTCAGACCCTTTCGACAAGTCAAGGTATAACACTAGTGGACAAATTCACAACCGCAGTTAATGTACAGCTACAAACTAATTATAAAGGCAGACTAACTAAACGAAGCACAGAGATATATACACACACAAAATCTTTTCCTCAGCCATTACATGCGGAAACGGTCAGAAAAGTTGGGGGACTGGGGCACAGTGAGTGTGACGTCGCTCTTCTTCAGCTCCAGCAGTTTGTAGCGTCTGATGGGCTGGGCTTTGTGGACCTGAGGGACAGAGAAGGGACATTAAGACGCAGTTCAAACACCCACGCACCCGTTTACATCAAGGTCCAAGCAGGGCTTCTGTTCCAACAAGTCAAACATTAACACCTAATTCAACTATATCAAAGGGCCGAAAGGGCAATTAATTAGTTGTATCAGGTGTGTTGGTGCTGGAGCAGACACCAGAGACGTATGAATTAGGGTAAACATTTAGTAACAGACAACCGTTTCATGAAGAGGTTCAGGTAGTCCCTCCTAGATTATACCCTAGCTTGTGCCCAAGGAATAATACCCAGGAGTGTGTGCTGGAACAAAAGCCAGCACTCCTGGTAGAGAAAAAGATTCATTTCAATAGCTCTGGTTTATAGTCTATCAAGTGTTACCACGCTGCAACAATTTTTTCCTTCTGTTTGGATTCCCATTAACCATTTTACTGTAATTTGGACTAGTAACTGGAAGGTTGCAAGATCAAATCCCTGAGCTGACAAGGTAAAAAACTATTGTCCAGCCCCTGAACAGGCAGTTAACCCATTCTTCCTAGGCCATCATTGAAAATAAGAATTTGTTTACCTGACTTGCCTAGTTAAATAAGTGTAAAATAAAAGTTATTGTAAGTGCATAACCAACTTTGGGGGGTGGGGGGTGGGTTCGTAGTTACCTGCTCTTGGCGTAGCCTGGCCATTTTCTCCTTCTCGCACTCCTCCAGCTCCATCCGCTGCACCTCCTCCACGCGAGCCCTCATCGCCTCCTTTTCGCTCACCGCCCGCTCAAACTCCAGCCGCTCCTTGGCACGGCGCTCTGTGGATAGCTGGAAGACCTCTGGAACTACGGAATTATTAATGTCTTCTAAAAGAGTGCCAAGGAAAAGGGGTTGGAATAGAAAGAGGGTGGGGGTGAAAAGGGTTTGGGTGGTGAGGTGTTCTCAAAGGTGGGAGAAAAATTGGAAAGGAAAAGGTGGGAAGCAAAAAGAAAAGGGTTAGGGGTGCAGAAGCCAAGCTCAGTGTTTCCCAAACAAAGCCCATGTAAGGGAGTAGGCAACCCTGATCCAGCAATTAGAGACTTAAGAAAAACAAGACAGTTATTCGTAGTGGTGGAAGAAATATGCTCCAGTTCAACTGATACATGGGTAATGATCCAACAGAACTGCTCAGGGTGCAAGTTGTTGGAATCCCTTAAATAAAAATGGTGGCAACATTTCAGGGGTTGAATAAAGATGTTTAACAGGTTCAGGACCAGGGTTGTCCATGGCCACCATAGTGCAGAAAGCAGAGGTGCGCAAGGCAGTGGTGGTCATACGTACCCAGGATTGAGCGGTTCTCTTTCTTGGGCATGAACGGCTCTTTGTGAATTGCAGTGTTTGGTCGAGCTTTGAAGGTGGCTGCCTCTGCCTGGTGCTTCTGTTCCTCCTTCATCTGAGAACAAAACAGAGGAAATACTGTATAGGGGCAGGGAATAGGATTTTGTACTATTTGTTGTAAACATGCATGAAGACTGACATACTCTGGTGCCAGAATCAAACAATTAGTTATTCCTTGTACTGTATACGGTCAAAGTATGAAAGCAACAGCATGACGTTTCAAACAGAAGGTCATGAATTCAATAAAGGGTTGTCTTACCATCTGCTCCCAGCGGTCATTCTTGGCAGCTCCCCGCTCGTCGAGGAGCAGCTTGAAGGGCTCAGGCTTGGTGGGCTCAATCACCTTTTTCTCTGGCAGGACCACTGCATGGAAGTCTGGCAGTGGCTGGGCCTTGAACGTTGGTGCCTGAGGGGTTAAGAACATTAAATAATTAACAGAACCATTTAGGCTATATTGTCAGACCAACACCTGACAACATTTCCTAGCTCTACAACATGCAGCAAAAGGCTATGATTCTTTATCCCAAACAAATGATTGAGAAGTCTTACAAAGAGTTCAAAAATAAAGACCTCTCACCACCATCTAATGACAGACAACTGCATCTGTAATGCCATTAGTGGCATCATTCATCAGGTCTACCCATATTGATAGAATGTAAGGCAAATGATACGCGAGGAGAAATCTGAACAATTTTAAGGCAGTTAGTGGGGCTACCTCTTCATGCCTCAGCTCCTCCAGCCTCTTCTCTTTCAGCACCCGCCTTTCGCGCTCCCGCTCTTCAAAGGAGAAGGGGCACACCTCCACCTGGGTCTTGTCCTGGAGCTTAGGCAGAAAGGGCAGGCCAAAGTGGGGCACAGCATGGGCCTTGAGCGGGGCTGGGGGTTTCACCTCCTCCACTTTTCTGTCCATGCACTTCCTCTTCAGGGCCCATGCAGGGGACTCTGGAACAGTGGGACACTGCACCTTCTTTTCCGGGACACCCTGTGAACCAAAAGGTGTGGTTAGACCATTAATAACGAAGCCATCACATCTTAAATACAGTCAGTGTTACACCAGTGCCAGAACGCTTTAAATAGATAGTATGGAACACCTCATACTACTAGCCTGGGTGCCCTTCTTCGGTTCTCCTTTGCTTAAAGAGCAGACATGAAACAAACTGTACAACCAATCCAGTGTAAAAAGTCATGACAATCCAGTAAAAACATGTTGGTCATGTAGCACTCACCACCACCTCCTCTAGGATCCTGACAGGCAGCGGGCGGGAGTGGAAGGTGTGCTGCTCCTCAGGCTCATCTGGCATCTTGCTGGCTTGCCGCTCCGCAAGTCTTTTGTCCATGTGCATATGGAATACCTCTGGGTGCGTGGACTCCTTCACAGTAGGCTTCTTGGGGTTCAGTGCCCCCTCCAGGATCTTCCTGTTCAGCCCCAGAGCCTTGAACTTAAACCTGGAATATACAGGACAGGGGTGGATTAATTTATTAAATGACTGTTCTGAACATTGCAAATAACAATAGAACAAGTAGAGACAATTCCCTGGTCAAACAATCATATTGGTTCTACACAATGTATTGCTATCTGAAAGCTCTGTCCTTCGGAACAGGCCTCAAGCTGAAGGTTGTTGGACTATGGATGAGCTGGAGCACCAGTAAACATTTTGGCTTTGTTCAAGTCTCATTGAGAGTACACACAGGTAAAAGTAGCCCAACAGACTAACTACTATACAGAGGGTAGAAGGATAGTGTGAATAAGCCTTAAGTGTGGATTCACTGTTGGAGTTTCTGGAGCTCCTCAGCCTCCAGTTGAGCGCTGCTCTTGACCGCCGTGGGACGGCTCCTCTGTCGGGTCATCAGCTGAGGGGTGTGAGGGTGGGTAATCTTAAGCTGCTCACTCTTCACAGGCGACGGGCCTGAAGGAGATGATAGATTGTAATTTGTTGCCACCCCCCCGTCACACTTCTCATGAATCCTTGCCATGCTATGTGAAAGCCACTCATCTGTAATGTACAACAATGCCAAAGCTACCATACGCACCCCTCTCTTGGCTCTGTCGACTACGAAGGTGGTAGCGGGTCGGAGTCCGTTTCTGGAAAAGCTCGATCTGTTGGGCCATGGGCATGAAGGGGACAGGGTCCTCCACCTTCTTCTTGCTGCCAGTGGACAGGTTGAAGGGCTTGGGAACAGTGGCACCCTTTGGCGCCTTGGTCTGAGAAGGAAATAATTCAGGAGATTAATTAAAATAAACAAATAATCAAAAATATGTCTGGTGAATTAACAACCTAGGTAAGTGGAAAATTACATATTTGCTTGTGTGAACCATCCTTTTAACAGCCATAGCAGAGATGTGGCGAAACAGAAGGCTAGCTACTTACGGGGGAGGACGGGTGCTTGCGGAGCTGAGCAGTGAAGTCCACCTCCCTGTGGGTTGATGCAGTGCCCGCCTTGACGCGTCCATCTGTGCTGAAGTTGAACTCTTTGGGTACGGTGGTGGCCAGAGCCAGCTTCTTAGGGAGCTGACCTGAATGATAAGATGAAATCCCTCTTAATAACAACTTCTTTGGGATAGGGGGCAGCATTTTCACTTTTGGATAAATAGCGTGCCCAAATTCAACTCCCTGCTACGCATCCCTAGAATATAAACATACGCATGTTATTAGTAGATGTGGATAGAAAACACCCGGAAGTTTCTAAAACAGGTTGAATCATGTCTGTGAGTATAACAGAACTTATGTAGCAGGCATAACCCAGAGGACAAACCATTCAGATATTTTTTTTAAAGTCACTGTCTATTCAATGAGTTTATTGGAAAACCAGATTTCTAAGGGTATGTGTTTGCAGTTCCTACCAAAAGTATTTTGAAATGTTTTGGCAAAGTTTACAGGTAACTTTTGAGATGTTTTGTAGTGACATTGCGCAAATTGGAAGCTGTGTTTTTCTGGATAAAACACGCCAAATAAAATGGACATTTTTGATATATTGCGACGGAATTAATCAAAAGGACCATTTGTGGTGTTTACGGGACATATTGGAGTGCCAACAAAAGAAGCTCTGCAAAGGTAAAGCATGATTTATATTTTATTTATGCGTTGTGTCGCACCTACAGGGTTGAAATAGGCTACTCGTTGTTTACTGTTGTGCCATCATCAGATAATCGCATGTTATGCTTTCGCTGAAAAGCCTTCTTGAAATCTGACATGTTGGCTGGATTGACAACAAGTGTAGCTTTAATTTGGTGTCTTACAAGTGTGATTTAATGAAAGTTAGATTTTTATAGTCTTATTTGGCACTCTGCGTTTTCCCTGGCTACTGGCCAAGTGTGACGCAAGCATCCCGCCTATCCCAGAGAGGTTAAGTCAGGAAGACTTGCAGCGCTTCACTCGTAGTAAGAAAGGGTTACTTACTGCCTGCCAAGGCTGCCCTGTAGCTGGCCATGTTCCTCTTCCGCTTGTCAGCCACCTCCTTCTGAAGAGTCTTGATGGTCACCATCTCCTGCTGCTCAGAGCTCTTATGCCTGGGTGAACACAATCTAGGGATATTAACCTTCAAAGGCAGTATTCTACAATCCTGGTCCTAGAGAACTACTGGTTGTGGAGGCTTTTGTCCTAGCCATATGTGCAAACACTTGGTTAGTTGCACAAGGTGTTAATGCTAGGGCTATAACACTGTTGGATGTGCCCAGGGAAATGTAAACTCAAATTCCTTAACATAGCCATGGACGAAAGGACTGACAGGCTTGTCGGCACCAATGTCAGGTCATGGTGCCTCCTTGGCTAATTGCTGAATTAATTAGAGATAGAATGCCTTACTGTGTGGTGTTCGCAGCAGCTGCAGCAGGCCGGGCCTGGTTGGCTGCTCTGGGGTTGAGTCGCACACTAGAACGGACACCACCACTGCGCCTGGGGGGTAGTAATAAACTACTGGGAAACAGACAAACCAAGACAGTCTGGTTACTTTTCTCCACAAGACAATTGGTCAAGGTTAATTATCAAACAGTCCTTACAATAAAAGCGTATTACATGCAAAGGGGACAAAACACTATCTGCATGTGAAAAAACAATACATTGGCACAGTCACTATTGACCAGACAATGTTTGTTTATAATTCCAATCCCAAAAATGAAGAGTTGACCATGCCGAAATAGGCGCCCCCCCAAACATTTTCACCATGGTGGAAAGGGGGAAGCCAGTTGTTTACCTTCGACGTGGGCAGAAGGTTCTTACAGCAGTTGGGTTTGAGCTGTGAACAGTTAGACTGATGACTAACATAATTACATCCAGGGCAGGATTTAATAATCCTAGGCACAAAGTTGTCATTATAACAATAGACAGGTGGCAGGATAGTGCAAGTGTTTACAGACCTTTTCAGCTTCTTAACAGGTGGTGCGGCTTCAGGGGCCGTGTGCTGTCCTTCCTCATTGCTGGCTGCATCTTTGCGTTTTAACACCCTTCAGTGAAGAAACAGGATTGCCACTTGGAAGCATACAGTTGGTTGGTCTAATGCTGACTAGTTACAGTGAGGGAAAAAGTATTTGATCCCCTGCTGATATTGTACGTCTGCCCACAGACAAAGAAATGATCAGGCTATAATTTTAATGGTAGGCTTATTTGAACAGTGAGAGAATAACAAATCCAGAAAAAAACCTGTCAAAAATGTTATTAATTGATTTGCATTTTAATGAGAGAAATAAGTATTTGACCCCCTCTCAATCAGAAAGATTTCTGGCTCCCAGGTGTCTTTTATACAGGTAACGAGCTGAGATTAGGAGCACACTCTTAAAGGGAGTGCTCCTAATCTCAGTTTGTTACCTGCATAAAAGAAAACTGTCCACAGAAGCAATCAAGATTCCAAACTCTCCACCATGGCCAAGACCAAAGAGCTCTCCAAGGATGTCAGGGACAAGATTGTAGACCTACGCAAGGCTGAAATGGGCTACAAGACCATCGCTAAGCAGTTTGGTGAGAAGGTAACAGTTGGTGAGATTATTCGCAAATGGAAGAAACACAAAACTGTCAATCTCCCTCGGCCTGGGGCTCCATGCAAGATCTCACCTCATGGAGTTGCAATGATCATGAGAACGGTGAGGAATCAGCCCAGAACTACACGGGAGGATCTTGACAATGATCTCAAGGCAGCTGGGACCAGTCACCAAGGAAACAATTGGTAACACACTACGCTGTGAAGGACTGAAATCCTGCAGCCCCCACAAGGTCCCCCTGCTCAAGAAAGCACATATACATTCCCATCAGAAGATTGAATCATTCAGATGTTCATTGGCAGAGGACAACTGGGTGAGAGTGTTGCTGTCAGATGAGACCAAAATGGAGCTCTTTGGCATCAACTCAACTCGCCGTGTTTGGAGGAGTCAGAATGATGCCTGTGGCCCCAAGAACACCATCAAATATGGACACATTCTGCTTTGGGGATGTTTCTGCTAAGGGGACAGGACAACTTCACTGCATCAAAGGGATGATGGATGGAGCCATGTACCGTCAAATCTTGGGTGAGAACCTCATTCCCTTAGCAAGGGCATTGAAAATGGGTCTTCCAGCATGACAATGACCCAAAACACACAGCCAAGGCAACAAAGGAGTGGCTCAAGAAGCACATTAAGGTCCTGGAGAGGCCTAGCCAGTCTCCAGACCATAATGCCATAGAAAATCTGTGGAGGGAGCTGAAGGTTCAAGTTGCCAAACTTCAGCCTCAACCTCAATGACTTAGAGAAGATCTGCAAGAGGAGTGGGACAAAATACCTCCTGAGACATGTGAAAACCTGGTGGCCAACTACAAGAAAAATCCCTCTGATTTCCAACAAGGGTTTTGCCACTAAGTACTAAGTCATGTTTTGCAGAGGGGTCAAATATTTCCCTCATTAAAATGCAAATCAATCTATAACATTTGACATACGTTTCCTGGAATTTTTTTGTTATTCTGTCTCACTGTTCAAATAAACCTACCATAAAAATTATTTGTCAGTGGGCAAATGTACAAAATCAGCAGGGGATCAAATACTTTCCCCCTCACTGTCAATCAAAGACAACTACAACTTAATTTATTCCTGGACTGGTCTACAGCTAAAATGGCAGAAGCTTGTTTCGGAACAGAGACAATACATTAGAGTAAGCCCTTTTATCCTTGTGATCTTTCCTTTTAACTTTTGCAATAAACAAAATATTCTGAATCCCCATAAATGTAGCAGGACGAAAGCTACAATAAATGATCTATGGGTTTGTGAAAACTCAATGTGGAGCCTCACAGAACTCTCAAACAAGATGTTAGCTAAGTGTTCTAGAAACAAAATACCTGTGTGTTCGGGCAGGCGGTCCCTTCTTTGGTGGGGCAGCTACAGGTGCTGGCCTATTTCCCCAGGATGTGACAATGTTGGAGTACGTGCTCTGAGCACCTGCTGTGGCGGGTACTGAGGACGTGCTTGGGGCTTCTATTGTGGAAACATGAGTAATTAGCACATTACACAATAGTCAGGCAACTTGTGAATGTATCTGGCCTAGATAGATCACAACTGTCTGAAGTACCAACCCGAGTGTGAGTTCTCTTTCACCCTGGGAGAGACAATCGCCCTGGGCAAGTGTGCTTTGGGGGTCGCACCAAATGGTATGTTGTTTCTGTTTGGGGTGGCAAGACGGCCAAACAGTCTCTCATCCTGACCATCACATTGGTCTGCAGAGCATAAAATGATTCAGGAATAAATTGTGGATATTCAAGAATTTGGCAAGTTTGCCACCCACTTCAAAAGCATGTAGTCGGCCCCCATTGGAGCATGCTGACAAACATTGAAATACATGCATTCATCCCAGGAAGCACCATTCTTACTAGCCTGGAGGCCTGAAGTTGAATTGCATTCAGTCAGCTAAAGTTCTCTCTCAAGAACTCTACAAGCCAGTATATTGAATAAAATGGTTAACTTAATTGACTGAAGTCCTTGCAGTTGGTCCTTCTGCAGGTAAGATTGTGAGACCATATTTCCATCAGAAAGTGTAACGTTTCAAAGCCTGGTAGGTCATTAAGACTGCGATCACCTGAAGCATGTGCAGGAGCTCTACACCCATGAGAGTCTCCTGCATGCATTTTAATCTTGTGCTCATTGTCTCATTCCTACCTGAAAAAGGACCAAACACACGCAAAACAGGTAAAGTGCAAATATAATTTTATTCAACTTTGACTTGAAGTCGTTATAAGAAACGTTCCTGAGCCAAACGATCACTTGTGCCCTCACATTTTACATTTAATTGAATTCCACTTGAGGCCCACGTAGAATTAAGTGACATTCAAAATATTGTTCACAAGCACGCAAGCATAAGTTGCTAACCATCTTACCAAACCAAATATCTGCGTTGTCCTCCGTATCCAATGCTTGGAAATCAATGACATGTGACGGTGCATCGAATTCGTAGTGACTAGCCGAGTCACTCTGCGCCATCTCAGCATCCATCACCGCACCTATTTGTCTCCACCTAAACAAGCAGATTAGATGCATGTTGTGAGTTGTTCAAATGGGGCTATCAAAGTTAGTTAGCTTAGGTTATTCATTCACAAACACATTTAACTGCGTAGCGACAAAATACACGGTATTACAGTAAACACGCGAGAGCTATATAAAATCCAAATACCATAAATTGTGTATTGAAGTTAGCTATGAAAAGTAATGTTAGTTAGCATTAGTCGACCAGGTAACGTTAGCTAGCTATTGTAAGTTTACTGTTGATCAAAATTCTCTGGGTAAATTAGATACAAAAGAGATGTCCATTCAAATACAAAATACTATAACGTACCTCGTAAACACAACCAACGCGTAATGGAAATCGAGTGAGCAGTCAGCTGAACTGCAACGTCGCGAGCGCAAAATAACAAACGAGGGTTGTCGTAACGGTTTAAAGTTTCTCGCCATTTGAACCAGCCAATCAACAACCTCGTCCAGATCAATCGGTTTTCCATTGGCTTCCGGTTGTCTACGTCACACTCAAGTTATATTTCCTGTCACGTGAGGAGTTTCTGTAACTTTTGTATTTATTTAACAAGGCAAGTTAGTTAAGAACAAATTCTTATTTTCAAATACGGCTTAGGAACAGTGGGTTTACTGCCTTGTTCAGGGGCAGAACGACAGATTTGTACCTTGTCAGCTCGGAGATTCGATCCTTCAAACTTTCGGTTACTTGTCCAACGCTTTAACCACTAGGCTACCTGCCGCCCCAAAACTTTAAAACAATCCATCTCTGGCCGTATTGTTTAGTTTTTTTCTCTACCCACATTCTATCCTTTTTCATTTAGTTATATTTAGCTCATTTAGGAGGAATAACCTCTACATCTGATTTTTTAAATACTGTAATCACAAATGTAAGCACAAATATTGTAATCAGATTACAGATACTTTTGAAAAAGTAGATTATTAATTTTTGGATTACTTTAAAATTCAGAAAGGATGTTTGTAAAAAAAGAAGAAAAACATTGACACCTTTCTGTTTTGTCAATGACATTCAATTCAGCATTCAGCATTTTTTTGTCACTTGCCTTCACACAATAACCCATAACGTCAAAGTGGAATTCGGTTTTTAGATTTTTTAAAACAAATTAATTAAAGATTCACTATGAAGAAATCTCTCTGCCATTTCCTGATTGCTAAAATTCAAATAGTTTGCCTAATTTCAGTGTATGTGACAAAACAAGCAAGTATAGTGTGGAGAATTGCTGTCTAAACCTCTGTGAAATATCTTTTCATTACCAAAAATATTGTATTTTCAAACTGTTTGAAGCTAGTGTACAAAACCCGTAAGTAAAAGATGCCAAAACGAAACTTAAAACCGGCAAGTATAGAAATTGTGTGCATAGAACAAATCGACCATTCCTTAGACTTACTTTCAATGAGAATGACATATCTATAAAACACATTTCTATGTAAATTTGATCAGATCTCCCAAAAAGTTACATATTGGAGGTTTAAAAATTATTATTCAACCTCTTTGTTATGGCAAGCCTAATTAAGTTCCGGAGTAAAAGTGTGATTAACAAGTCACATAATAAGTTGCGTGGACCTAGCACGCCCCCATTCTCATCGACGGAGCTTCAGTGGAGCAGGTTGAGAGCTTCAAGTTCCTTGGTGTCCACATCACCAACAAACTAACATGGTCCAAGCACACCAAGACAGTCGTGAAGCGTGCACGACAAAACCTATTCCCCCTCAGGAGACTGAAAAGATTTGGCATATGTCCTCAGATCCTCAAAAGGTTCTACTGCTGCACCATCGAGAGCATCCTGACTGATTGCATCACCGCCTGGTATGGAACCTGCTCGGCCTCCGACCGCAAGGCACTACAGAGGGTAGTGCGAACTGACCAGTACATCACCGGGGCCAAGCTTCCTGCCATCCAAGACCTCTATACCAGGAGGTGTCAGAGGAAGGCCCTAAAAATGGTCAAAGTCTCCAGCTACCCTAGTCACAGCCTGTTCCCTCTGCTACCGCACGGCAAGCGGTACCGGAGAGCAGAGTCTAGGTCCAAGAGGCTTCTAAACAGCTTCTACCCCCAAACCATAAAACTCCTGAACATCTAGTAAAATGGCTACCCAGACTATTTGCATTGCCCCCCCCCTATCCACACCACTGCCACTCTCCTGACTAGAACATTTTTTAAATCATATTACTCCAGTGCTAGCCTCCCTACACTGGCTTCCTGTTAAGGCCAGGGCGGATTTCAAGGTTTTACTGCTAACCTACAAAGCATTGCATGGGCTTGCTCCTACCTATCTTTCCGATTTGGTCCTGCCGTACATACCTACACATATGCTACGGTCACAAGATGCAGGCCTCCTAATTGTCCCTAGAATTTCTAAGCAAACAGCTGGAGGAAGGGCTTTCTCCTATAGAGCTCAATTTTGATGGAATGGTCTGCCTACCCATGTGTGAGACGCAGGCTCGGTCTCAACCTTTAAGTCTTTACTGAAGACTCATCTCTTTAGTAGGTCATATGATTGAGTGTAGTCTGGTTCAGGAGTGTGAAGGTGAACGGAAAGGCTCTGGAGCAACGAACTGCCCTTGCGTGTCTCTGCCTGGCCGGTTCCCCTCTCTCCACTGGGATTCTCTGCCTCTAACCGTATTACAGGGGCTGTGTCACTGGCTTACTGGTGCTCTTCCATGCCGTCCCTAGGAGTGGTGCGTCACTTGAGTGGGTTGAGTCACTGACGTGACCTTCCTGTCTGGGTTCCTGTCTAAGTATGCTCTCTCTAATTCTCTCTTTCTCTCTCTCGGAGGACCTGAGCCCGAGGACCATGCCTCAGGACTACCTGGCATGATGACTCCTTGCTGTCCCCAGTCCACCTGGCCGTGCTGCTGCTCCAATTTCAACTGTTCTGCCTGCGGCTATGGAACCCTGACCTGTTCACCGGACGTGCTACCTGTCCCAGACCTGCTGTTTTCAACTGTCTAGAGACAGCAGGAGCGGTAGGGATACTCTAAATGATCGGCTATGAAAAGCCAACTGACATTTACTCCTGAGGTGCTGACTTGTTGCACCCTCAACAACTACTGTGATTATTATTATTTGACCATGCTGGTCATTTAAGAACATTTGAACATCTTGGCCATGTTCTTTTATAATCTCCAACCGGCACAGCCAGAAGAGGACTGGCCACCCCTCATAGCCTGCTTCCTCTCTCAGAACCTAGGTTTCTTCCTAGGTTCTGGCCATTCTAGGGAGTTTTTCTTATCCACCGTGCTTCTACACATGCATTGCTTGCTGTTTGGGGTTTCAGGTGGGTTTCTGTACAGCACTTTGAAATATCAGCTGATGTAAGAAGGGCTATATAAATATATTTGATTTGATTTGATTTCAAGTTCTGAACCGCAAGTTCTGCTAATCCATTTAAAGATGGGTGAAAAGGGGATGACGTTACATGCTGAATTCCATTTTGCTTCATCAAACTTGTGTGCTTGTGAAACAAGTAGCATTGTCGCTAACCAACATTTGAGGCAAACCCATGACACTGAAGCTTTATCTCAACTTCTCAATCATAGCGTGTGATGGTGATGTGCTCATGGGGTAACATTCATCCACTTTGAATGAGAATTGATCGGCACAAGGAATATTCTTCCTAGGAAGGATCCAGCGTAGTCCACATGTAGTCGTGTCCATGGGTTTCCTGGCCATTTCAATGGATGTAATGGCACGGTGGGGGGTGACTTCCCGTTACTCTGACAATCTGTACACAGGCTGACCTCATTTTCCACATCCTTGTCCATCTTTGGTCACCTCGCTTGGCCTTTCATTCTCGATGTATCTGGATGCGACCGGTGCAACAACTACAGTAGCATACTCCGCCCTTGTGGTGGGATAACTACTCTTGAACCCCATAGTACGTACACACCCATCTCGAACACTCAAGACCAAGAGGTGAGCGTAGTAAGGCATTATCTCAGGCTCTGTCACTGTAGGCATTCCTTTCAGGATAAATTAATGCACTTGTGATAGTGTTACATCCTTTAAAGTCCATTGCCTGATTTGTTCTGTGTTCACCAGTGCACCATCCAACACATCAGTCATCAAGACTTGCTAATTTTCTCCTTCCTGAGCGATGATTTCTGGAACGGGCAGTCTACTCAGAGCATTAGCGTTCCAATGGTATTTACCTGGCTTGTAGATGATTCTGTCCCCGTGTTGAGGATCAGTGTGGCAGATGTGTTGTTACCTACCCTTACCACCTGGGGGCGGCCCGTCAGGAAGTTTAGGATCCAGTTGCAGAGGGAGGAGTTTAGTCCTAGGGTCCTAAGCTTAGTGATGTGCTTTGAGGGCACTATGGTGTTGAACACTGAGCTGTAGTCAATGAATAGCATTCTCACGTAGGTGTACCTTTTGTCTAGGTGGGAAAGGGCGGTGTGGAGTGCAATAGAGATTGCATCATCTGTGGATCTGTTGGGGCATTATGCGATTTGGAGTGCGTCTAGGGTTTCTGGGATAATGATGTTGATGTGAGTCATGACCAGCCTTTCAAAGCACTTCCTGGCTATAGACGTGAGTGCTATGGGTCGGTAGTCATTTAGACAGGTTACCTTAGTGTTCTTGGGCACAGGGACTATGGTGGTCTGCTTGAAACATGTTGGTATTGCAGACTCAGTCAGGGACAGGTTGAAAATGTCAGTGAAGACACCTGTAATCTGTCTGGCCCTGCGGCCTTGTGAATGTTTACCTGTTTAAAGGCCTTACTCACATTGGCTATGGAGAGGTGATCACACAGTCGTCCTGAACATCTGATGCTCTCATGCATGCTTCAGTGTTGCTTGCCTCGAAGCGAGCATAGAAGTAATTTAGCTCGTTTTGATAGGCTCATGTCACTGTGCAGCTCGCGGCTGTGCTTCCCTTTGTTGTCTGTAATAGTTTGCAAGCCCGAACATGCGAACATGGGTTGCCTTCCAGAGAGACAGCAGAGATTGTAACATTCTCTGTTTCACGGAAACATGGCTCACTTGGGATACGTTATCAGAGTCGGTACAGCCACCCGGTGTCTTCACTGATCGCGCCTACAGAAACAAACATCTCTCTGGTAAGAAGAAGGGCGGGGGTGTATACCTTATGATTAACAAGTCGTGGTGTGATCATAATAACATACAGGAACTTAAGTCCTTTTGTTCACCTGACCTAGAATTTCTTACAAACAAATGCAGACCGCATTATCTACCAAGATAATTTTCTTCGATTATAATCACAGTCGTGTATATTCCCCCCCCCCCTCGACAGAAACTAAAACAGGATACACCCATGCTCAGGTCTGTTCAATGCTGGTCAGACCAATCTGATTCCACACGTCAAGATTGCTTCGATCACCTGGACTGGGATATATTCCGGATAGCATTGAACAACAACATTGATGTATACACTGATTCAGTGAGCAAGTTTATTAGCAAGTGCATCGATGATCTTGTACCCACCGTAACCATTAAAACCTTCCCAAACCAGAAACCGTGGATTGTAACAGTATTTTTATTGAAATTTCACAATTTTCACCCATATTAAGAGATACAGAGACAAGAGACAAAGCACACAGAACAAAAAGAAAAACAGCCCCCCCTTACCCATATCTACGTGCATATATATATACACATACATACATACATACACATACATACACACATATACATATACCCATGCATATACACACACCTATGCATACATACACGCACGCACGCACCCACCTATACACACCCATACATACGTACACCATTTCTCTTCCCGCTCTGTGCCTCTCTCACCCCATCACCATCATTGCGTCTCTCAATACATACATTTTAAACAAACTTACAAACAGAAATTAAACAAAAAAGCTCAGTTTAAACCAAGAGGTTAGGTTCCACACATGGAACGTACAGTGTAGTTCTGAAATACATAGATCCCCGCCATTCTAAGAGAATCCTTGCAGCATAATAGTTGATACCTCAGGTTCTAGATAATTTAGATAAGGTTCCCATACTTTGTAGAACTGGTCTGTTTTAGAATGCAATGTACATGTCAGATATTCCAGAGGCACCCATTCAAATAGTATCTTATGCCAGTCTTTAATAGAAGGAACCTTATCACTAATCCACTGTAAAAGGATGTTTTTCCTCGCTGCGAAGGTAAGGATGTTGTAAAGCCTCCTTTTACAGACAGAAGTAACATGCCTACTAGGGAGACCCAACAGTAAAGAAACTGGGTCCAATTCTTGCAGGACACCAGACCAGTATCTTTGTATTTTGGTACATGACCATAAACAATGTGTTAGGGTGCCTGTATCAGTTTTGCATTTGAGACACTGAGGGGAAGAGGAAGTGGGGCTAAAAGCATGTCTGCGATTTGGGGATATATGCAATCTTTGTATTATTCTTAATTGGATTGCTCTAGTACGGTTACATATAGATATTGTTTTTGCATATCTCCAAATGTCTTCCCACATCTCTTCGTCAATAGTAACAGACAATTCTTTCTCCCACACTTGTTTCACCCTCTGTGTGTTGACAGCAGAAAAGGACCTTAAAGTATCATAAAACAGACTTACAGACATCTTCCTTTGTGGGAAAAAAAGCATTCTTTCAATGACAGACACATCAGGGTTACCAATTAAGGTGGTGCTCTCCAGAATATAATGTCTTACTTGTAGGAAGCGGAAAAAGTCCTGCTTTGGGAGTCGATATTTCTCGACCATCTGCTCAAATGACAACAAAATCTTATCAGCAAATAAGTCGTTTAGCCTGCGTATGCCCTTATTAAGCCATAAGTTAAAGCCAGCATCCAGCAATCCTGGGCTGAAATCTGGGTTGTTAAGAATTGGGGTAAGAGCAGAGGTTAGTTTGGACCTTCCCAGGAAGCGTTGAACTGACCTCCATACTTTGAGTGTGTTAAGTGTAACTGGATTATTGCAGTGTTCTTCTACAGACTTGAAACTTCTGAAAAATAAAAGATCCTGTAAGGGGTATTTTGAAAGAGAAGTCTCAATGTCTAACCAAATAGAGGAGTCATCATTTGTGATCCAGTCAGAAATATAACAAAGGTGGGCACACCATTGATAGAACTTGATATTGGGCAGGTCCAAGCCGCCCATAGAACTTGGCAGCTGCAATATTGCCATCTTAAGTCTTGGCTTGCGCTTACTCCATATAAAGGAACTTAGCCATCCATTTACATCCTTTATTACCTTATTGGAGAGTAATACTGGGATCATTTGGATTGGGTAAAATAGTCTAGGTAAAACGTTCATTTTCAAGAGGGATATTCTACCCAACCAAGAAATGGGGAGGGAGTTCCAGCGCTCTAGATCCTGTCTTATTGTATCAAACAAAGGAACAAAATTGGCTTTGTACATTAGCTGGAATTTAGGAGTTACAAATATACCCAGATACCTGAAACCTGAGGGAGACCATTTAAAAGGGAAGGGGACAGAAGTATTAGGTACAGAATGCAGGCTACCAAGTGGCATAGCCTCTGACTTAGTAAGGTTAATCTTGTAGCCTGAGAATCCGCTGAATAATTCAATAATATTAATAAGAGGTGTAATTGAAGTCTCGGGACTAGAGATGAATATCAGGACATCATCAGCATACAAGCTTATTTTATGGTGAACATCACCAATGAGCAGCCCCTGTATAGCAGGCGTTACCCTGATGGCCTCGGCTAGTGGTTCCATAACGAGTGCAAAGAGGAGGGGGGGATAAAGGACAGCCCTGTCTGGTACCTCTGTGTATAGGGAAGCTATTTGACCGTAGCCCATTAGTAAGGACAGCAGCCTGAGGATCATCATATAAAACTTTCACCCATTTTATAAAGTTGTCCCCCAGACCAAATGTATTTAGAGCAAATAATAGGTAAGACCACTCCACACGATCAAATGCCTTCTCAGCATCTAGGGAGAGCACAAGACCATCCACAGCACTTTGTTGGTAGGCTTGAATTACATTAAGAAGCCGCATGACGTTGTTGCATGACTTACGGCCCCTAATGAAGCCAGTTTGGTCTCCTTTCACAATTATCCTTCCTGTTTGGCCCTGTCCGGGGGTGTCCTCGGATGGGGCCACAGTGTCTCCTGACCCCTCCTGTCTCAGCCTCCAGTATTTATGCTGCAGTAGTTTATGTGTCGGGGGGGCTAGGGTCAGTTTGTTTATCTGGAGTACTTCTCCTGTCCTATTCGGTGTCCTGTGTAAATCTAAGTGTGCGTTCTCTAATTCTCTCCTTCTCTCTTTCTTTCTCTCTCTCGGAGGACCTGAGCCCTAGAACCATGCCCCAGGACTACCTGACATGATGACTCCTTGCTGTCCCCAGTCCACCTGGCCATGCTGCTGCTCCAGTTTCAACTGGCCTGGGCCCTAGGACCATGTCCCAGGACTACCTGACATGAGGACTCCTTGCTGTCCCCAGTCCACCTGGCCATGCTCCTGCTCCAGTTTCAACTGTTCTGCCTTACTATTATTCAACCATGCTGGTCATTTATGAACATTTGAACATCTTGGCCACGTTCTGTTATAATCTCCACCCGGCACAGCCGGAAGAGGACTGGCCACCCCACATATGCTCTCTCTAATTCTCTCTTTCTTTCTCTCTCTCGGAGGACCTGAGCCCTAGGACCGTGCCCCAGGACTACCTGACATGATGGCTCCTTGCTGTCCCCAGTCCACCTGACTGTGCTGCTGCTCCAGTTTCAACTGTTCTGCCTTATTATTATTTGACCATGCTGGTCATTTATGAACATTTGAACATCTTGGTCATGTTCTGTTATAATCTCTACCCGGCACAGCCAGAAGAGGACTGGCCACCCCACATAGCCCGGTTCCTCTCTAGGTTTCTTCCTAGGTTTTGGCCTTTCTAGGGAGTTTTTCCTAGCCACCGTGCTTTTACACCTGCATTGTTTGCTGTTTGGGGTTTTAGGCTGGGTTTCTGTACAGCACTTTGAGATATCAGCTGACGTACGAAGGGCTATATAAATAAATTTGATTTGATTTGATTTGAATGAGTCCTCTAATCTTGTGGCTAGAATTTTAGAAAGCAATTTTCTATCCACATTCAGAAGGGAAATTGGTCTGTACGAGGAACAAGACTCTGGACATTTTCCCTTTTTGAGAATAAGTGAAATGTTGGCTTCTCTCAGCGTTTGAGGGAGTTGGTCATTTGAAAATGAGTGGTTAAACATATCACGCATTGGCTCAAGGATCAGGCCATGGAACTCTTTATAGAACTCACTACAAAACCCATCTGGTCCTGGGGCCTTACCATTTTGCAGATTCTTAATTGCGAACATTATCTCTTCCTTGGTAATAGGGGCATTGAGGAGGGACCTCTGTTCTTCGGAGATAGTAGGGAGCTCAATCTTATCAAAGAAGTTCTCCATTAATTTGGGTGCATCTTTTGGCAGTTCTGAGGCATAAAGATTTGTATAAAATTTCTTAAATGAGTCACTTATCAATTTATTTTCATATAAATGATTACCATCAGAATCAGTAATAGTAGCAATTGACTGAGAGTCAGCCCTCTTTTTAGCTAGGTATGCCAAGTACTTTCCTGGCTTATCGCCATGTTCATATAGCTTTTGCCTGACAAATCTCATTTTCTTTTCAGCGTCCTGTGTTAGGAGAGAGTCTAACGTTGATCTAATGACTGATATTTCCTTTAATAGGGCAGGAGTGGGCGTTTTAATGTAGTCCTTCTCTTTAGTTCCTAATTCACCCTCTAACATTTTTTGCCGTCTCTTAGTAGCTGTGTATGACATAATCAGACCCATGGCATACGCTTTACAGGTCTCCCAAAGGAGCGAGGGGTTATCTGTTGATTGAGAGTTAATAGAGAAAAATGCTTTAAACTCTGTTATAAAATATGATGTGAATGTATGGTCTTTAAGAATGGTTGTGTTCAATCTCCAATGTCTTGACCGATTGAATGCCCCGTTGAGTTTTATGTCCAGGATCACCTCAGCATGATCAGATATGACTATGCTTCCTATCCTAGCAGATAAAACAGACTGCAAAGACGTCCTGGGCATAAAAAAATAGTCTATTCTAGTCTGACATCCATGAAGTGCAGAGAAAAAAGTGAACTCTCTGTTGGAGGGATGGAAAGCTCTCCAGACATCCGCATACCCCAGATCATCACAAATAACTTTAAGTGACTTAGCTTGAGGAGTTAGTGAAGCTATACCGCTGGGAGACTTATCAATAAGGGGGTTCAACAAGCAGTTACAATCTCCTCCAACCACTGCAGTGTCTGAGTTTAATTCTGAAAAGTCTAGAAATGCTTTAGTGAGGAAATCAGGGGGGTGAGCAGGGGGGAAGTAAATATTCATTATGGAAATGTTCTGCCCTTGTAAAGTACCATTAATTATAACAAAGCGACCAAATTTATCTTTCACACAATTCAAGACCTTAAGTGGTAAGTTCTTTTTCACCAGAATTGCTACCCCTCTACTTCTGGATGTAAATGATGAGAAAAACACTTGACCAAATCCTCCTTGCTGTAATTTCAAGTGCTCCTTATCATCCAAATGGGTTTCCTGTAACAGGGCAATATCAATATTTTCTTTTTTCAAAAAAGACAATACTTTCTTCCTCTTAATGGGGTTATGGCTCCCTCTAATGTTCCACGTGCATACACGCAGTCTGTTATCTGCCATTGCATCTTGACCATTCAATATTCAGACTGGATCCTACTGTAAAAGTGGGGTGGTACCTTTTTCCATGTGTTGAACTCTCCTCCATCTCACTGAGCATAAACAAAAAATATGAACCCTGAACTCGAACTATACTGAACCCAAAAATTAAACATGTAAAAATCCAAAAGGGGGTTTTCCCACTAGCTAACATACAGGGGATTTCAACTCTCAAATGTAGACTCTTAAGTCCGCATTGCCGCTCAATAGCCTCATCCTTTATATATATGGAAAATAAAATCAATAGAAGAAGATTGAGGCTATTCCACCTAAAACCAAGCCTGGGCACCAATATGGATTCACACATATCTCAGCCTGAGCTATAGCGGCTATTACTTTAGCAAGAAAAATAATAAAGATACGAATATTACTGAGCTGGAGTACGTGAGGACTCACACCACTGTTTCATGATCAGATTCAACCAAAAATAAGCAAAGTTATTCAATGCTGTGGAGGCGCAGCTTAGAGTTATTTACCCGAGAGAGTCAATAAACGCAGCAGCCTCTTCAGGTGTGTAGAGCTTTTAGGTGATCAGTTGACCATAATCTTCAATGTGGCCGGGTACAACAGTGCGTAGTCCATCTTCATTCTCCTGAGTCGAGCCTTCGCCTCATCAAACGCTTTGCGTCTTCGTACAACCGCTGTGGAGTAATCATTGAAGAATGAGACCTTTGGACTTTTATGTTGACTACCAACAGAACCGATGTTTCTAGCCGCATCCATGACGCGCTGCTTGTCGGTGAAGTTGTGGAACTTTATAACCACCGGCCGTGGGCGCTGATTGGGGCCCGGTATCGGTGCTTGAGAGCGATGGGCTCTGTCCAGCTTCACACGACCAGCCTTAGTGTCCATTTGTAGGTAGCCAGGGATCCATTCCTCAAAGAATTTTACTGAACGTGTCCCTTCAGAATTTTCCGGGAGTCCCACAACACGAATATTGCATCTGCGTCCTCGATTATCCAAGTCATCAATGTGCTCCGCCATTTCGCGCACCTGTTTCTCAAGTGCTTTTATCTTAGCGTCCATAGATGTAGTTGAAGTTTCCACTGCAGCAATTCTTCCTTCCGCCTCAACAACACGTTTCACAACGCTCTGTATTTCAGCTGAATGGCCTGCTATTGCTTCCAAGACCGTTCTTATTTTAGCATCGATCACTTTAGTAATGTTATCAGTCATCTTTTGAATTATCAGGTCCATTGTGCCTGGGTCCGCAATGGTGTTAGCTTCGCTAACGTTAGCTAGCTCCTCGTGCACATCCACAGGGGTGGTGGTTTTGGTCGACTTCTTAGTAGTTCTATTGGGCATGTTGTCAGAGATTTTTGCGAAATAGTCGTCAAGACTCATTATATGGTAACTTATTTAGCCAATTCTACCACTTTTTCAAGCTAGGAGATTAATGTAAGAATATAAATTTACGAATGCCACGAGAGCTCGCTGAAACACCGTGTTCTCTCTACGGCGCCATTTTGTTCCCCGAAAACAGAAACCGTGGATTGATGGCAGCATTCGGGCAAAACTGAAAGCTCAAACCACTGCTTTTAATCAGGGCAAGGTGACCGGAAACATGACTGAATACAAACAGTGTAGCTATTCCCTCCGCAAGGCTAAGCATCAGTATAGAGTAGAGGTCAACCGATTATGATTTTTCAACGCAGATACTGATTATTGGAGGACCAAAAAAGCTGATACCGATTATTCGGACGATTTTTATTTATTTTGTAATATTTATATTTTGTAATAATGACAATTACAACAATACTGAATGAACACTTATTTTAACTTAATATAATACAGCAATAAAATCAATTTAGCCTCAAGTAAATAATGAAACATGTTCAATTTGGTTTAAATAATGTAAAAACAAAAAGTGTTGGAGAAGAAAGTAAAAGTGCAATATGTGCTATGTAAGAAAGGTAACGTTTCAGTTCCTTGCTCAGAACATGAGAACATATGAAAGCTGGTGGTTCCTTTTAACTTGAGTCTTCAATATTCCCAGGTAAGAAGTTTTAGGTTGTAGTTATTATAGGAATTATAGGACTATTTCCCTCTATACCACACAACGAAGAGCTGCTGGCAAAACGCACGAAAGTGCTGTTTGAATGAATGTTTACGTGCCTGCTTCTGCCTACCACCGCTCAGTCAGATACTTAGATACTTGTATGGTCAGTCAGATTATATGCAACACAGGACACGCTAGATAATATCTAGTAATATCATTAACCATGTGTAGTTAACTAGTGATTATGATTGATATTTTTTATAAGATAAGTTTAATGCTAGCTAGCAACTTACCTTGGCTTACTGCATTTGCATAACAGGCAGTCAGTCTCCTTGTGGAGTGCAACGAGAGAGAGGCAGGTCGTTATTGCATTGGACTAGTTAACTGTAAGGTTGCAAGATTGAATCCCCCGAGCTGACAAGGTGAAAATCTGTCATTCTGCCCCTGTATAAGGCAGTTAACCCACCGTTCCTAGGCCATCATTGAAAATAAGATTGTGTTCTTAACTGACTTGCCTAGTTAAATAAAGGTATAAAACATTTAAAAAAATTGGCAAATTGTCGCCCAAAAATACAGATTTCCGATTGTTATGAAAACTTGAAATCGGCCCTAATTAATCAGCCATTCTGATTAATCGGTCGACCTCTAGTATAGAGACAAAGTAGAGTCGCAATTCAACAGCTCAGACACGAGAGGTATGTGGCAGGGTCTACAGTCATTCACGGATTACAAAACGAAAACCAGCCCCATCGCGGACCCCGATGTCTTGCTCCCAGACAAACTAAACAACTTCTTTGCTCGCTTTGAGGACAATACAGTGCCACCAACACGGGCCGCTACCAAAACCTGCAGGCTCTCTTTCACTGCAGCCAATGTGAGTAAAACATTTAAACGTGTTAACCCTCGCAAGGCTGCCGGTCCAGATGGCATCGCTAGCCACGTCCTCAGAGCATGCGCGGGACCAGCTGGCTGGTGTGTTTACGGACATATTCAATCAATCCCTAACCCAGTCTGCTGTTCCCACATGCTTCAAGAGGGCCACCATTGTTCCTGTTCCCAAGAAAGCTAAGGTAACTGAGCGAAATGACTATCGTAGCACTCACTTGTCATCATGAAGTGCTTTGAGAGACTAGTCAAAGATCATATCACCTCCACCTTACCTGACACCCTAGACCCACTCCAATAGGTCCACAGATGATGCAATCACAATCACACTGCCCTAACCCATCTGGACAAGAGGAATACCTATGTAATAATGCTGTTCATTGACTACAGCTCAGCATTTAACACCATAGTACTCTCCAAACTCGTCATTAAGCTCGAGACCCTGGGTCTTAACCCTGCACTGTGCAAGTGGGTCCTGGACTTTCTGACGGGACGCCCCCAGGTGGTACCCATGACTGAGTGGCCATATACGCCTCCAACTCAATCATCAAGTTTGCAAACGACACTACAGTAGTAGGCTTGATTACCAACAAAGACGAGACGGCCTACAGGGAGGAGGTGATGGCCCTCGGAGTGTGGTGTCAGGAAAATAACCTCACACTCAACGTCCACAAAACAAAGGAGATGATCGTGGACTTTACGTTCCTCGGCATACACATCATGGACAAACTGAAATGGTCCACCCACACAGACAGCGTGGGGAAGAAGGCGCAACAGCGCCTCTTCAACCTCAGGAGGCTGAAGAAATTCGGCTTGTCACAAAAAACACTCACAAACCTTTACAGATGCACAATCGAGAGCATCCTGTCGGGCTGTATCACCGCCTGGTATGGCAACTGCACCGCCCATAACCGTAAGGCTCTCCAGAGGGTAGTGAGGTCTGCACAACGCATCACCTGGGGCAAACTACCTGCCTTCCAGAACACCTACACCAGAAGGCAGGGTCAGTACAGGTGCATCAAAGCTGGGACCGAGAGACTGAATAGCAGCATCTATCTCAAGGCCATCAGACTGTTACAGTTTTTTCCAACTGCTTACACGCGTTTTCAAAACTGTCTCGTTTTCTTCAAAACTCTACACACAATTCCCAAAACTGCACACACAAAATGTAAAATGCCTCACATCTCCTTCAAAATGTAACACTGCATTCAAAATACAATAAACACATGTCGGAATGAAGCATTTGCATTAAATGGCTAGTTACCAGTGCTAAGTTATGCTTCATCCGGTTACTTCCGGCGCCGACTGAGATGGCCGCCTCGCTTCGCGTTCCTAGGAAACTATGCAGTTTTTTGTTTTTTTACGTGTTATTTCTTACATTAGTACCCCAGGTCATCTTAGGTTTCATTACATACAGTCGAGAAGAACTACTGAATATAAGATCAGCGTCAACTCACCATCAGTACGACCAAGAATATGTTTCCGCGACGCGGATCCTGTGTTCTGCCTTACAAACAGGACAACGGAATGGATCGCATGCAGCGACCCAAGGAAACGACTCCGAAAAAGAGGGAAAGGCGGCGGTGTTCTGGTCAGACTCCGAAAAAGGGCACATCGCGCACCACTTCCCAGTATTCTTCTTGCCAATGTCCAGTCTCTCGACAACAAGGTTGATGAAATCCGAGCAAGGGTGGCATTCCAGAGGGACATCAGAGACTGCAACGTTCTCTGCTTTACGGAGACATGGCTTACTGGGAAAACGCTATCCAGGGCGGTACAGCCAACGGGTTTCTCCACGCATCGCGCCGACAGAAACAAACATCTATCTGGTAAGAAGAGTGGAGGGGCGTATGCCTCATGACTAACGGGACATGGTGTGATGAAGGAAACATACAGGAACTCAAATCCTTCTGTTCACCTGATTTAGAATTCCTCACAATCAAATGTAGACCGCATTATCTTCCAAGAGAATTCTCTTCGATTATAATCACAGCCGTATATATCCCCCAAGCAGACACATCGATGGCTCTGAACGAACTTTATTTAACTCTTTGCAAACTGGAAAACATTTATCCGGAGGCTGCATTCATTGTAGCTGGGGATTTTAACAAAGCCAATCTGAAAACAAGACTCCCTAAATTTTATCAGCATATCGATTGCGCAACCAGGGGTGGTAAAACCTTGGATCATTGTTACTCTAACTTCCGCGACGCATATAAGGCCCTGCCCCGCCCCCTTTCGGAAAAGCTGACCACGACTCCATTTTGCTGATCCCTGCCTACAGACAGAAATTAAAACAAGAGGCTCCCACGCTGAGGTCTGTCCAACGCTGGTCAGACCAAGCTGACTCTACACTCCAAGACTGCTTCCATCACGTGGACTGGGACATGTTTCGTATTGCGTCAGATGGGAATATTGACGAATACGCTGATTCGGTGTGCGAGTTCATTAGAACGTGCGTCGAAGATGTCGTTCCCATAGCAACGATAAAAACATTCCCTAACCAGAAACCGTGGATTGATGGCAGCATTCGCGTGAAACTGAAAGCGCGAACCACTGCTTTTAATCAGGGCAAGGTGTCTGGCAACATGACTGAATACAAACAGTGCAGCTATTCCCTCCGTAAGGCTATCAAACAAGCTAAGCGTCAGTACAGAGACAAAGTGGAATCTCAATTCAATGGCTCAGACACAAGAGGCATGTGGCAGGGTCTACAGTCAATCACGGACTACAAGATGAAATCCAGCCCAGTCACGGACCAGGATGTCTTGCTCCCAGGCAGACTAAATAACTTTTTTGCCCGCTTTGAGGACAATACAGTGCCACTGACACGGCCTGCAACGGAAACATGCAGTCTCTCCTTCACTGCAGCCGAGGTGAGTAAGACATTTAAACGTGTTAACCCTCGCAAGGCTGCAGGCCCAGACGGCATCCCCAGCCGCGCCCTCCGAGCATGCGCAGACCAGCTGGCCGGTGTGTTTACGGACATATTCAATCAATCCCTATACCAGTCTGCTGTTCCCACATGCTTCAAGAGGGCCACCATTGTTCCTGTTCCCAAGAAAGCTAAGGTAACTGAGCTAAACGACTACCGCCCCGTAGCACTCACTTCCGTCATTATGAAGTGCTTTGAGAGACTAGTCAAGGACCATATCACCTCCACCCTACCTGACACCCTAGACCCACTCCAATTTGCTTACCGCCCAAATAGGTCCACAGACGATGCAATCTCAACCACACTGCACACTGCCCTAACCCACCTGGACAAGAGGAATACCTATGTGAGAATGCTGTTCATCGACTACAGCTCGGCATTCAACACCATAGTACCCTCCAAGCTTGTCATCAAGCTCGAGACCCTGGGTCTCGACCCCGCCCTGTGCAACTGGGTACTGGACTTCCTGACGGGCCGCCCCCAGGTGGTGAGGGTAGGCAACAACATCTCCTCCCCGCTGATCCTCAACACAGGGGCCCCACAAGGGTGCGTTCTGAGCCCTCTCCTGTACTCCCTGTTCACCCACGACTGCGTGGCCACGCACGCCTCCAACTCAATCATCAAGTTTGCGGACGACACAACAGTGGTAGGCTTGATTACCAACAACGACGAGACGGCCTACAGGGAGGAGGTGAGGGCCCTTGGAGTGTGGTGTCAGGAAAATAACCTCACACTCAACGTCAACAAAACTAAGGAGATGATTGTGGACTTCAGGAAACAGCAGAGGGAACACCCCCTATCCACATCGATGGAACAGTAGTGGAGAGGGTAGCTAGTTTTAAGTTCCTCGGCATACACATCACAGACAAACTGAATTGGTCCACTCACACTGACAGCGTCGTGAAGAAGGCGCAGCAGCGCCTATTCAACCTCAGGAGGCTGAAGAAATTCGGCTTGTCACCAAAAGCACTCACAAACTTCTACAGATGCACAATCGAGAGCATCCTGGCGGGCTGTATCACCGCCTGGTACGGCAACTGCTCCGCCCTCAACCGTAAGGCTCTCCAGAGGGTAGTGAGGACTGCACAACGCATCACCGGGGGCAAACTACCTGCCCTCCAGGACACCTACACCACCCGTTGTTACAGGAAGGCCATAAAGATCATCAAGGACATCAACCACCCGAACCACTGCCTGTTCACCCCGCTATCATCCAGAAGGCGAGGTCAGTACAGGTGCATCAAAGCTGGGACCGAGAGACTGAAAAACAGCTTCTATCTCAAGGCCATCAGACTGTTAAATAGCCACCACTAACATTGAGTGGCTGCTGCCAACACACTGTCATTGACACTGACCCAACTCCAGCCATTTTAATAATGGAAATTGATGAGAAATGATGTAAATATATCACTAGCCACTTTAAACAATGCTACCTTATATAATGTTACTTACCCTACATTATTCATCTCATATGCATATGTATATACTGTACTCTACAACATCGACTGCATCCTTATGTAACACATGTATCACTAGCCACTTTAACTATGCCACTTTGTTTACTTTGTTTACTTTGTCTACACACTCATCTCATATGTATATACTGTACTCGATACCATCTACTGTATGCTGCTCTGTACCATCACTCATTCATATATCCTTATGTACATGTTCCTTATCCCCTTACACTGTGTATAAGACAGTAGTTTTGGAATTGTTAGTTAGATTACTTGTTGGTTATCACTGCATTGTCGGAACTAGAAGCACAAGCATTTCGCTACACTCGCATTAACATCTGCTAACCATGTGTATGTGACAAATAAAATTTGATTTGATTTGATTTGATTCATCTCTTCTCCGGCCTGGGTCTGGCCACAATACTTCGTCCACATAACAAGATACGTTTTCTCTTGCCAAAAATCGAGTGAAGTATCTCCTAGCATGGCATATCCAACCTTGGACAGAGGCAACCTCTATGTCCCCACATGCGTCCTCCATTGCCTGGAGAAGCAGCATGCGGGCATAGGGTTGACGATCATACACTTTCCAGCACCAGGCTGAGAAGAATTCCTCTATGGGATTTAGAAAAGGTGAATATGGGGGTAAGTACAAAACTACAAATTGTGGATGGGTGGCAAACCAGTTTTGGACCAGAACAGCCCGGTGAAAACTAACATTGTCCCATAAAACGACAAATCTAGCAGGCTCCTGATCTGGATCAGGGACAAGCATTGTGTAAATTGCATCCAGAAAAGTGAGCATATGGCCGGTGTTGTACGGACCCAGTGTGACATTGTAATGGAGGACCCCGTTTTGAGTGATGGCAGCACACATAGTTATATTACCACCACGCTGTCCAGGGACATTGCTAATTGCCCTGTGTCCTATTACATTTCTTCAGCGGCGCCTGGTTTTGGTGAGGTTGAAGCCAACCTCATCCACATAAATAAATTAATGGTGATTTACATGGGCATCCAGCTCCAATACTCTCTGTAACAGACAAAAGGATATACAGATGAGTAAAGATGGTATGTCTGAAGTACTGTTGCATACATACCTCTACAAATTCATGTCGCATATTCTTGATTCTGTCAGAGTTTCTCTCAAATGGCACCTTGTAAAGTTGTTGTAAAGTTGTTTCATCGTCACAACAGTGCCGTTGGAGGATGCATTATATGGTCGACAGGCTTACAGCATTGATGTTGTTAAATATGGTGTCATTATTCAAGATATGCTCTCTTATCTCTCGAATCCTAATTGCATTGTTGGCCAAAACCATATTTATAATTACAGTTTCTTGTACATCTATAAACAAGCGTCCTCAATGATGTCTTTGCCTTTCCACTCTGTACAGCATTCAAACACAGTATGTGTTCAGCATAGGAACTGTAAACAATGTACAAAAAAATTTAGTACAGCATGATAACCAACCTCATTCATTCAATGCAGTGCAGTAAATGGATGGCTTAGAGTTACAAATGTTTATGCAATACTATGCAGTCATACATATTTTACAGTACATTACTGTAATGCTAAAATAGTCATTATATAATTGCATACCTGTTCTCATTTCTGAAGGTTCGAATTATGGACGCCACTGTAAATCGACTCAAGTTGGGCTGGACTCTCAGTCCAGCCTCTCTCATGGTCAAACCGTGGTTGATCACATGATCAACAAGTGTTGCCCTAATCTCATCATAGATGGCTTTCCTTCCTTCTCTTCTTTGCCCTCATCATCTTCTTCCTCTTCCTCCTACTCCTCTTGCTCTCTGTCCATTATTCAAAACAGGTAATCTGACCTTTGGCCTATACTACAGTAAAGCAGTGAATGGTAAGTGATCAGTTAAGCTATTAGTGTTTGCACACGTGAGGAGTGTGTGACCTGGTGAATAATTGTAGCATTTTGATTGGTTGGGTTTGGAAAAGGAAAGCAAGTCACTTCCTGTTAGATATGTGTTTTAGGTAAAGAATTGTGTGTAGTGTTTTGAAAAAAAGTGTTTTATGCAATTGACAACTGAGTCAAAGGCTGAGAAATAGCTTATGGTTTTGGATATTTGGTGTGTAGTTTTGCACTTTGAGTGAGAGGTTTCAAAAATCGTGTGACATGAAAAGATTTTGTGTGTAAGCAGTTGGAAAAAACTGTAAACAGCCATCACTAACATTGAGTGGCTGCTGCCAACATACTGACTCAAATCTCTAGCCACTTTAATTATTACAAATTTGATGTAATAAACATATCACTAGTCACTTTAAACAATGCCACTTTATATAATGTTTACATACCCTATATTACTCCTCATATGTATATACTGTTCTCTATACCATCTACTGCAGCTTGCCTATGCTGTTCGGCCATCGCTCATCCATATATTTATATGTACTGTGGCAGACCAGGGGGTTGGGTCAAAACGTTTACACAGATCAGACACGGACAGAGTAGGATTAACTCAGTTTCAAAGGTGTTTATTAAAAATAATAGTTCATGAGACCCTCTCCGGGATACCGTCTTCTGGGTCTTGCTGTTTCCTGTGAACTCACTCCTGTTACCTCTGTAACCATCCCCAACTATACAGGAGTCCTTTCTTCCCCTAGTCTCCTCCTGTGTGCTGCCCTTCTGGCAGCTTTATGGGACTTGTACAGCTGGTGAGCAATCAACCCTTGATTACTCACCAACTCCCAATCAGCCCCAAATAGTCCTGGCAGCAGAGCCCGTCGAGACCTGGCACGTCCAGCAGATGGAGCCATCGCCTCGTGATGTATACTCCGTCTGTCATCAGGCCTCAACGAGTCTCCCCCTGGTGGCTGACCTGCTGTATGCCACAGTACATATTCTTATTAATTCCTTTACACTTGTGTGTAAAAGGTAGTTGTTGTGAAATTGTTAGATTACTTGTTAGATATTACCGCATGGTCGAAACTAGAAGCACAAGCATTTCTCTACACTCGCATTAACATCTGCTAACCATGTGTGTAACCAATACAATTTGATAAAAATGTCAAAATTGTACAGCAAAAATACAGTTTTATATGATATTATTTGGATAACTTTCAACTCTCTGTTTAAATGTGTTAAACAGAAAAGACACAACCATGAACATGGTTCCCTGGGTGCAGCTTGTTTTTATTGAGCCAAATATCCAGCTATACAATACCTCATAAAAAGGGGAAAAACTGAATATAGCAGTCTTGGCACATTTTTATGTTAAAAACAGAAAGCTAAAAATCTAAACCCCCAACCACTAGGCACAACACATAGATTGTATCTTTATTATACAGTAAATTTGTACAGCGCACTAATAAATGATTTGTTTTAGAAAATTATATATGTCCCCACTCTATAATTGACAAGTTAGAGCTTACATGGGATTTTATTTTGTTCTGGTTATACAACTACAATTATTTAAATGTTATGTTATTTACAGGATGCGTTCAATACTAAAGAAAAGTCAATTGCCTAGTAACTTGTGGTGTGTACACGAACACACAAGAGAAAGAGGGACACAATTACATGCATGCATGGACACACAGCTTGAAAAAGGGAAATTATGATACATTGTATTGATCAAAGACTAGGATAAAATCAGTAAATTCCTAAATGTTTTGCCTCAGATGATTGAAAGACTACAGTAGCTATACTTCTGAAAATCAGAGGACACACTACAAATCCCCATTTGTCATCACAAAGTCACCCTCTAAACTACATAGGTTCAAGTGGAGTGTATGTAACATTTGCTAGTAAAAGTATATATTCACATTTGCTGATATCATTGTCCTACTTACTAATGTTGATACTTAGTCTTCGGTGTACAGATTAGAAAATACCATAAAAGGTTTTATTGCTCAATATTTCATTTGTGAAGGTTACCCTGTGAACACCCCATTGTATTATTATAAACTCAGCAAAAAATTTTTTTTTCAGTACCCCGTCTTTCAAAGATAATTCGTAAAATCTTGTAAAGGGTTTAAACACTGTTCCCATGCTTGTTCAATGAACCATAAACAATTAATGAACATGCACCTGTGGAACGGTCATTAAGACACTAACAGCTTACAGACGGTAGGCAATTAAGGTCAGTTATGAAAGCTTAGGACACTAAAGAGGCCTTTCTACTGACTGAAAAACACCAAAAGAAAGATGCCCAGGGTCCCTGCTCATCTGCGTGAATGTAGTTAGGCATGCTGCAAGGAGGCATGAGGACTGCAGATGAGGCCAGGGCAATAAATGTCCATACTGTGAGATGCCTAAGATAGCGCTACAGGGAGACAGGATGGACAGATAGTCATCCTCGCAGTGGCAGACGTCGTGTAACAAAGCATGCACAGGATCTGTACATCCGAACATCAGACCTACGGGACAAATACAGGATGGCAACAACTGTCCGAGTTACACCAGGAACGCACAATCCCTTCATCAGTGCTCAGACTGTCCGCAATAGGCTGAGAGAGGCTGGACTGAGGGTTTGTAGGCCTGTTGTAAGACAGGTCCTCACCAGACATCACCGGCAACAACGTAGCCTACGGGCACAAACCAACCGTCGCTGGACCCGACAGGACTGGCAAAAAGTTCTCTTCACTGACGTGTCGCGGTTTTGTCTCAGCAGGAGCGACGGTCGGATTTGCATTTATTGTCAAAGGAATGAGCGCTACACCGAGGCCTGTACTATGGAGAGGGATTGATTTGGAGGTGGACGGTCCGTCATGGTCTGGGGCGGTGTGTCACAGCATCATCGGACTGAGCTTGTTGTCATTGCAGGCAATCTCAACGCTGTGCATTACAGGGAAGACCTCCTCCCTCATGTGGTACCCTTCCTGCAGGATCATCCTGACATGGCCCTCCAGCATGACAATGTCACCAGCCATACTGCTCGTTCTGTGCGTGATTTTCTGCAAGACAGGAATATCAGTGTTCTGCCATGGCCACGAAGAGCACCGATCTCAATCCCACTGAGCACATCTGGGACCTGTTGGATCCGAGGGTGAGGGCTAGGGCCATTCCCCACAGAAATGTCTTGGAACTTCCAGGTTCCTTAGTGGAAGAGTGGGTGGGGTAACATCTCACAGCAAAAACTGGCAAATCTGCTGCAGTCCATGAGGAGGAGATACACTGCAGTACTTAATGCAGCTGGTGGCCACACCAGATACTGACTGGTACTTTTGACACCTCCTTTGTTCAGGGACACATTCCATTTTTGTTAGTCACATGTCTGTGGAACTTGTTCATTTTGTCTCAGTTGTTGAATCTTATGTTCATACAAATATTTACATATGTTAAGTTTGCTGAATATAAATGCAATTGACAGTGAGAGGACGTTTCTTTTTTTGCTGCGTTTATATTGGGGTGGTGAACACATTTAAATGCATATTTCAAAAGTAACATTGAGGATCAACGACAGCTACAATTTGTTAAAAGATCAAAGGGCAGATACAGAAATATTATAAATATAGTTCAATAATACACTTGATAGGCCTGGTTAGTTGACATTATCTAATTATGCAATATAATTTAAAAGTTTCTATTTTATTGTTTTATATACTGTAAATCAATTGTGTTGAGAGAAAAAACAGATTAAATAATTATAAAATGTGATCTAGTTCAACAATTTGACAAGACCATGGTAAACTGTTGGGCAAAAAAAGCTGGGTAAACTGTGTTTACTTGTGTTTACCCTCCACTACACCACTGTTGCTAGTATAGTTTGACATTTCATTTCAAACCAAATGTGCAGTATTATTATGCCAACAGTGGTTGAGAAAATGTAAGGTTATTTTCAGGGAATTGTGTGCTAAAACTACTAAGTCCCACTTAGTCGGAGTAAGGTTTTGTGCAAAGATCAAGACTATTGTAAAACTTTAAATGAAGTTAATTCATTAAATAAAGGGATTAAAAAGACATTACTGTTGGTATTCCATTACATACAAGCATTCGGTCCTACCAGAGTCATATATTAAGATACAATATAACACTTCACCTAATAAAGAAAATAATTGAGGGATATATAATCAAACTTCCATGAATAGAGTTGGCTTCATAATTCATTAATTTCTCATGGCATAAATAGAATACTTTAGCAAAGATTGTTCATATTGCTCCTCAGTAACAGAAGAGCCAAGACACAAATAAGTCAAATATTGACATACATTTGACAATATCTCGGTTTGGTCAGGGATATGGTGCCTTGTTATAACCTTTTGTCAATAAGATTGGTCGGGGGTTTTTGTTTTTATTGTCAGAGTTTGCTGAAGTAAATTGTGGATGAACAGTTGGAATTGAGAATGTGTCTCACTAACTGCATAGTCTGTGGTGATATTAAGGATTGGATAAGTGGAATGGAAAGCATTGTTTAATTCAGTGTTTCACTTTGTTATCTTAATAGCAACCAAGTCAGCCCTTTTAAGCTGCAGGAAGAGACCAAAAGAGGATAGAGAGCTATTTTCCCTTTCAGGCTGATGAGGATTTAAACCAACAAGATAATGAAGATGTCTCAAACGCCCTTTTATTGTCATGTTTTGTCATAGATCGTCATGTCTTGTCCCTGTGCTTCCCCTTCTATTCGTTTCCCCCTGCTGGTCTTATTAGGTTCTTTCCCTCTTTCTATCCCTCTCTCTCCCCCTCCCTCTCTCCCTCTCTATCGTTCCGTTCCTGCTCCCAGCTGTTCCTCATTCTCCTAACTACCTCATTTACTCTTTCACACCTGTTCCCTATTTTGCCCTCTGATTAAGTCCCTATTTCTCTCTCTGTTTTCGTTTCTGTCCTTGTCGGATCCTTGTTTGCTGTTCTGTGTCCTAGTTCCGTCCTGTCGTGTTTTTGCCTTCTTCAGATGCTGCGTGTGAGCAGGTGTCTATATCAGCTACGGCCTGCGCCTTCCCGAAGCGACCTGCAGTCTGTGGTCGCATCTCCAGTTGTTCCCCTCTACTGACTAGAGGGTTTCAGTTTTCCTGTTTTGACTTTACCTGTGATAGTATCCAGGATTATCGTTTTTGTTAAAGACTGGAATAAACTCTTTCTGTTAAGTCGCTTTTGGGTCCTCATTCACCTGCATAACATTTATAACAGCTGGCTCTGGTCTACTTATTCCCCTCTCCCCCGTTTGCGCCACCCGATCGGATATGAAATAATTTGCCTATGAGATGTCTCGCTTTCTCTTTCATCTCTGATATGGATATCTGCCAATATTACACAAGGGTTTACAAGGAGAGCCTCTACTTCCTGTGAATACTATAGAGATGTATAGAGATCGCTACTTGGAAATAAAAAATTTTTGCATGGACATTGCCATTGAGGTCTTCCACCATTTTAAAGTAGTCAGCTGGGTGGGGAAGGCCAATGGGAGAATCTCAATTGCGTTCTCAATTGCGTTCAATAGCATTTCACTTTTTTAAACATCAACAGAAGAAAATGTACTACTTTAAAATAGAGTTGGCCTCAATGGTGCTGCCCATGCTGCCACAGACACCATAATGACACATACAACGTTGCGATCTCTACACATCTCTATTGTGAATTTGCAGTCTCTCATCGCGCCCTCCTGAAACCCAATGCATACTGCAGTCATCAGTTTACCACAGAGAGCAGGAGAGGTGGGACTCTGAAGGCCTATAGGAGTGGCACTCGTCCCTAAACTAGAAATGCCCAGGCGTATGTTGCCCACCCAGTCTATCAGTAGTATTGAAGGAGGTTGGGGGTGTTGTCGGAGATCTTAGAGTTGAGAGTCGGCTCCCCCAAGGCTGTTCATCTCATCAGGAGCGTACTTTTCCCCTGACTGTCCGGCCTCATGGCGGAAGCCGGCTGAGATCTCGTCAAACGACCGTCCCTTGGTTTCGGGCACCTTGAAATAAGTGAAGATGAAGAAGCCCAGCAGTAGCACAGTGAAGATGATGAAGACGTAGGGGCCACACAGTTGCTACAGAGAAGACAGAAAGTAACATTATTTTCACATTTTTCCATTCATAAATTGGACTTCAATTTCAAATTGAAAATGGAAGTCATCAGGGCTATTATAAACTACAGGTATATAATATATACTGTACTTTCAATGTACATTGAGTAAACCAAACATTAGGAACCCCTTCCTAATATTGAGTTGCACCCCCACCCCCTTTAGCCCTCAGAACAGCCTCAATTCGACGGGACATGGACTCTAAAAAGTGTTGAAAGCCTTCCACAGGGATGCTGGCTCATGTTGACTCCAATGATTTCCACAGTTGTGTCAAGTTGACTGAATGTCTTTTAGGTGGTGGACCATTCTTGACACACACAGGAAACTGTTGATTGTGAAAACTCCAGAAGCGTTGCAGTTCTTGACACAGACAGATGTGATTGGTACCTACTACCATACCCCGTTCAAAGGCACTTACATTTTTTGCCTTGCCCATTCACCCTCTGAATGGCACACATACGCAATCAATGTCACAATTGTCTCAAGGCTTAAAAATCCATATTTAACCCGTCTCCTCCCCTCCATCTACACTAATTGAAGGGGATTTAACAAGTAACATCAATAAAGGATCATAGCTTTTACCTGGATTCGTCTGGTCAGTCTATGTCATGGAAAAGCAGGTGTTCTTAATCTTTTGTATACTCTGTGTATATTTAAGTAAAAAGGCAAGAGGGGGTGTGGTATATTTAAGCAGTAAGGCACGAGGGGGTGTAGTATATGGCTAATATACCACGGCTAAGAGCTGTTCTTAGGCACGACGCTATGTCATACCACAAACCAAGATGCATTATTGCTATTATAAAACTGGTTACCAACATAAATAGAATAGGAAACAACTATTTTTGTCTCATAACTGTGGTATATTGTTGGATATAGACACGGCTGATATGCTGTTTCAGCCAATCAGCACCCAGGACACAAACTACACGGTTTGTAATAATTGATATACCGGTACATATGTAATAGAGCCATCAAGGCAATAACCCCAAAATCGGAGAGTTTTTTTTCTGTCTCCTTACCTCAACGTATTGGAAGGTCATGCCCACTATGAAGTTAGCCGACCAGTTGGAGAATCCAGCCACGGCAAAGGCAGAGGGCCGAGGACCTTGGCTGAAGAGCTCAGCCACGATGAACCAGGGGATGGGGCCTGGGCCGATCTCAAAGAAGGCCACAAAGCTAAAGATGGCTACGATGCTGACGTAGGACATCCATGGCAGCTGGTCCTGAGGAAAAACACAGGGGAACATCAGTGGAGGAGGCTGGCTGAGGTAGTCGTCTACATAAAATATGATATACGCAAATCCAGTGATAAAAAAAATGTTTATTGCGCCATTATATATACCAGTAGTGCCATAGCGATTGTCATCAGGACAGCTGAGAATGCCATCCCCAGCAACCCAGTGAGGTGAAGGGATCTTCGCCCAGCACGCTCCACGACGAATAGCTAAATAAAGAGAGAGAGGAAGAAGAGAAGAATGGTGGTGTTTGTAGGGGTTGGGAAGTGGATTCATTTCTGTTACAGTCAGATGGACTATACATTTATCTCCGAATATATCATAATGGAAACAATAATCATATTTGATAAATTCCATTCCCACCCAAAAATCGTAATACTCATTGTTGAGATGCTCATATGATCACTGGGACTGGGCTCCTGTTTATGGATGTTGTACAGTGTTTCAGACTTACAGACACAACAGTGAAGGCTGTATTGACCACTCCGGCACCAATCGTAGCATAGACTGGCTGAGAGACTCCCGCCTTCTCAAAGATCCTGGTGGAGTAGTAGAAAACCTGCACAAAAATGTAATAATTGACTGGACCATATAGTTTGAAGTGTGTGTGTGTGTGTGTGTGTGTGTGTGTGTGTGTGTGTGTGTGTGTGTGTGTGTGTGTGTGTGTGTGTGTGTGCCCGAGTTAGCATGTGTGTATTTGCAAGTCAGTGTGTGTCTCCCAGAGTGTCCCACACTCACAGCGTTGATGCCAGACAACTGCTGGGAGAGCTGAAGCATGACGGCGATGAAGATGGGCTGGCGATAGAGCGGCGAGCGGAACAGCTCCAGGATGGTCACCTTCTTCTCCTTCATCATCTGCCTGGCCTCCTCCTTCATCTCCTGCATGTCGGCACCCACCTCCTCAGTGCCTCGCAGCTTCTCCAGCACTGCAGGGAAATAAACTCAGCTCCATTCCCTCCTGGAGAGCTACTCGAGGTGAAGCCCTTTGTTACAGTCTTAATCTAACACACCAGATTCTATTAATAAGCTTCTGGTCAGGACCTTAACAAGTTCAATGGTGTGTTAGAGCAGGGCTGCAACAAAAGCCAGCACACCCAAGAGCTCTCCTGCTTTTCGTGACCTCGTGTTACCCTACGAGGTCTGGAGTCTGCTGGTTTTCTGTTTTACCTGATAATTAATTACACACACCTGGTGTCCCAGGTCTAAAATCAGTCCCTGAATAAAAGGGGAACAATGAAAAAATGCAGTGGAACTGGCTTTGAGGTCCAGAGTTGAGTTTGAGGGGTGTAGGGTGTAGCAGTAGCTGGTCAGAGGCTTACCTTCTCTGGCCTTGAGCTCCTCGTTGCGGTTGATTAGGAGGAAGCGGGGGCTCTCGGGGCAGAAGGGTAACAGGATACACTGAAGCATGGCTGGGATGAATGTGAAGCCCAGCAGGAAGGGCCACAGAGTGTAGTTCCCCATGATCGACTCGATCCCAAACACCTGTAGGAAACAATATTTAACTACACTGTAATTATGCTGTCAATGAAAGATAAACTACCATGGAAATACACTGTGGTAAGGTTACTTGAGTACTGTGCTGTATCACTAGCTTTAAAGTCACCCGACGGACAGTGCCTACCTGTGCCATGAGGATGCCAAGGACGATGCCCAACTGGTGCAGAGTGCCCAGCGCCCCGCGGAGCGAGGTGGGAGCAATCTCCCCCACGTACATGGGCACGAAGCCAGTGGACAGGCCGGAGTAGAGCCCCACAATGAAGCGCCCGATAATCAGCATCTCCCACGACGCCGCCAGCTTGGAGAAGCCCATGAACCCGGCGGAGATGAACGCCAGCACGTTGGCAATAAGCATCGAGTTTCTCCTGCAAATCATTCACAGAGGTCGTCTTCACTTCCTAAAGGCGCAACAACGCTATACTGTTGTTGAGGTGCATAGGACAGCACAACAAACCCAAATGACCCATGATTACCACCAGCAGCGACGCATCATTCATGGCAGGTGGGAACCCCACCTGTTTAGCTAATATATATATATATATATATATATATATATATATATATATATATATATATAGTTTTTTTTTTTTGCCTGTTTAGCATATTATTTTGCCATTAATATGTGTCACATATCAGTTTGCAAACAATGTAAAAAAAATATAATTGAGTTAATAAAGACGCATACAAACATGGTCTCTTTTTTGCAGGTGATTCAGCCTAGCTCAGTGCTTTTTTGTGGTGGTGAGACAGCCAGTTTTCTAGTTGCGCCGTGATATGCTCAATGTTCTGTCACTCATGGGGACACTACGTCACCGCAAAATCTATAGGTAGAGCTAGAAAATACAAGCCCCCTGGGTGCTGCCATAGACTTACATTAGAAATGCCAATCCAAGAAGGCTCAAGGTCATTGGCCACAGTTAAAATGACATCAAATCACATTATATCTACAGTAGCCTTGATTGGACTGATCATGTCAACATCATACTTTAAAAATCTTAGCTAGCATTCATCATGAATCAAGTCGACAATCTACTGGCAAAACTTTTTCAATCCTTGTCATATGAAGAGAAATTATAGATAAAGCGTATAGGTGCTCATCGGCCATTGGACATAAACATTACACAAGTTGGAAATCGCAAATTCAAGAATAAGTGCTAAGGCGCCACTGCAGCCCGGGGTTCGATCCCAGGCTGTGTCACAGCCGGCAGTGACCATTGGTCCAGTGTCATCCGGGTTAGGGGAGGGTTTTGCAGGCCGGGATGTCTTTGTCTCATTGCGCTCTAGCGACTCCTTGTGGCGAGCTGAGCTACTGCAAGCTGACCTCGGTTGTCAGGTTGATTGTATCTTCCGACACATTGTGTGGCTGGCTTCCGGGTTAAGTGAGCAGTGTGTCAAGAAGCAGTGTGGCTTGGCTCTTGACCTTCGCCAAGTCGGTAGGGGAGTTGCAGCGATGAGAGAAGATTGTAACTACCAATTGGATATCACGAATAAAGGAGTAACAGCATGGGCCAGAAAAGTTTGAAAACATTTGCCATGCTGTCAATCCAGCATCAGTTCTGTCGCATTCAAATCAACTGGAAACTCAGAACCGGGAAATCTCAGACTTCAGTTCAAGACAACTGGGAACCAGCTCCGACTGGGAAAATAAAATGACTGTTAACCAACTGAATTTTGGACCTCTTTCTAGAGCCCACAAGAAGGACTGCCGCGCCACCTTCCTGTTCAAGTGAGCACAGCACAACAAAGTGAGTCCAAAAATGTATTGTATGCTGCTGCATGAATGATGTAATATGCCAGGGACATATGTACTGTAGCCAAGAAAGTAATACTAAGTGTATGTTGTGTAGTAAGCTGTTAGCCCATGTGCCTCACCCTAATAATTTGATCCATTTCGTCCCTCATAACAGCCTACTGTTCTGACTTGATGGTGCACATTTAGCCTATAGCCTGTTTTAGAGAAATGTCATCATTGAATATTGTAAGAGCTTTCAAAAAGCTGCTTAAATGCCTCCTTTATTTATCCTACAGTTCTGACTTGTACAGGGACAACACTGTTAGAATGGCCCATGTTCTGGATTCTGTCGCTGCATTTCAAAATGCTGAACAAATAGTTATATTGCCTACGTCCGTCCTAGCTCCCTCATTAATGTCTTAATCGAAAATACGGTTTGCCTCTTATCCGCTCGTCATCACCTTATGCCATAGTTTGTACATCTCAATTGGCAGTAGAAACCACATTTGTTTAAGCAAGTCAGCCATATCAGCTATGTTTTTTAAAGGCAGTAAATGAGGCTGAATGAACTGTTTCGCTCTTCCTCACGAAACTGGATCTCAGGAGTGCGTATAACCAGGTGCATATCCGGGAGGGGGACGAGTGGAAGATACCACCTCAGGCCATTATGAGTACTTAGTCATGGCATACAGGTTGATGCATGCTCCATCAGTTTTCCAATACTTTGTAGACAAGGGACCTGCACGGGCAGGGTGTTGTGGTGTATATCGATGACATTCTGATATACTCCGCTAACACGCGCCGAGCATGTGTCCTTGGTACGCAAGGTACTTGGACGACTGTTGGAGCATGACCTGTATGTCAAGGCCGAGAAATGCCTATTCTTTCAGCAGTTAGTCTACTTCCTAGGATACCGCATTTCCACATTAGGGGTGGAGATGGAGTGACCGCATTGCAGCCATGCATAATTGGCCGACTCCCATCATTATAAAGGAGGTGCAGCGATATTTAGGGTTTGCCAATTACTACCGGAGATTTACCTGGGGTTTTGGCCAGGTGGCTGCTCGCATTACCTCACTGCTGAAGGGGGGGTCCTGTACGGTTGCGGTGGTCGGCTGAGGCGGACAGGACTTTTGGGCAGCTAAGCGCTCTGTTTACTTCGGCTCCCGTGCTGGCCCATCCGGATCCCTCTTTGTCATTCATAGTGGAGGTGGACGTGTCCGAGGCTGGGATAGGAGGCGTGCTCTCACAGCGCTTGGGTACGCTATCACAACTCCGCCCCTGTGCTTTCTTCTCAAAGAAGCTCAGCCCAGCGGAGCGCAACTATGATGTGGGGGACCGTGGACTGACCACCACAACCTGGAATACATCCGGGAAGCGAGGATACTGAATCCCCGTCAGGCAAGGTGGGCCAAGTTTTTTACTCGTTTTGTGTTTACCTTATCCTACAGGCCAGGTTCCCAGAATAAGAAGGCATACGCACTGTCCAGACTGTATGACACAGAGGAGCGGCCCATGGATCAGACTCCCATACTCCCGGCCTCCTGCCTGGTAGCACCGGTCGTGTGGGATCTGGATGCGGACATTGAGAAGGTGTTGTGTACAGAGCCCGCTCCCCTCCAGTGTCCCGTAGGGCGTGTGTACATTCCGTCTGCTGTCCATGACCAATTGATCTCTTGGGCTCACGCGTCTCCCTCTGGTCATCCGGGGATCGGTCAGACAGTGCTAAGGACATGAGGGTTTATGTCTCCTCCTGCTCGGTGTGTGCCCAGTGTAAGGCTCCGAGACACCTGCCCAGAGGTAAGCTACACCCCTTACCCGTTCCACAACGACCTTGGTCACACCTATCTGTGGATTTTTTAACCGATCTACCGCTTTCACAAGGAAACACTACTATCTTGGTTGTTGTGGATCGTTTCTCTAAGTCCTTTCGTCTTCTCCCTCTGCCCGGCCTTCCTACGAACCTACAGACTGCGGAAGCGCTGTTTACTCACGTCTTCCGGGAACTACGGGGTGCCTGAGGATATAGTGTCTGATCGGGGTCCCCATTTCACATCGAGAGTTTGGAAGGCGTTCATGGAACATCTGGGGGTCTCGATCATCAGGTTTTCACCCCGAGTGTAACGGGCAGAGAGAGTCAACCAGGATGTGGGCAGGTTTCTGCGGTCCTATTGCCAGGACCGGCCCGGGGAGTGGGCGGCGTTCATGCCCTGGGCCGAGATGGCACAGAACTCGTGTCGCCACTCCTCCACTAACCTCTCCCCCTTTCAGTGCGTATTGTGGTACCAGCCGGTTCTGGCGCCATGGCATCAGGGTCAGACCGAGGCTCCTGCAGTGGACGACTGAGTCAGGCACACGGAGGAGACATGGGAGGCCACCCATGTTCACCTCCAGCGAGCTGCGCGTCACCAAAAGAACAGTGCGGAAAGTCACCGCAGTGAGACCGGGTCTGGCTCTCAACCCGAAACCTGCCCCTCCGCCTGCCCTGCCGGAAGCTGGGTCCGCGGTTTGTGGGGCCATTCAAAGTCCTGAGGAGGGTGAGCGAGGTGTGTTACAGATTACAGCTTCCCTCTGATTACCGTATTAACCCCTCAAGTCGGTGGTAGCTGGTCTGCTCTAGGAGTCTGAGGTGCGGGAGGTCCCTCCGCACCCTCTGGACATCGAGGGGGCCCTGGCGTACTCCGTTCATTCCATCCTGGATTCGTGTCAGGCAGGGGGCCTTCAGTACCTCGTGGAGTGGGAGGGGTACGGTCCGGAGGAGAGGTGTTGGGTTCCAGTTGCGGATGTCTTGGACCTCGAACTGCTGTGGGAGTTTCACCGTTGCCGGCCGTATCGCCCTGCGCCTCGCCCTCCGGGTTGTCCATGAGGCCGGTGTCGGCGCGCCACTGGAGCAGCACGTCAAGGGGGGGAGGGGGCCCTGTCACGACTTCCACTGAAGTCGGCTTCTCCCCTTGTTCGGGCGGCGTTCGGCGTTACTGGCATTCTAGCCATCGCCGCTCCATTTCTCATATTAGATTGGTTTTGTCGTTGCATTACACACCTGGTGTTCATTCCATAATTACTGCATGTATTTAGTACTCATGTCTTTGTGTGTAATTGTTTGTTTGTGATGTGGATTATTGTCGGGCGCTTTACTTTTGCCATGTTCCGTGTTTTTGGCACGTTATTGTTTTTATGTGCTGTATTTTGTGGAACGGAATTAAAGTGCACCTGTTCATTACTCTCTGCTGTCCTGCACGTGACTTCGCCTCCTGTAGAACACCCTTGACAGTAATTCATGTATTGTTTAGTGTTGTGTTGTGTAGTGTAGTGGGCTTTGTTGGCATGCATCATATTTTTTGTTGTTGACTTTGCCCCACCAAGATTTACATGCTAAAATCACCTTTTAATATGAATACCAGCCTAAAATATATTAACACTGCAGTTTTACCTGCCCAGGCGGTTGACAAAGAGGCCCACGGAGAAGGAGCCGAAAATGCCCCCAACAGAGAAGATGGCCACGGATATGGACCACAGGGTGGTCAGGGAAGTAGTAGGGATGGGCTCAGAGTACCTGCTGTTCCACGTGTCATTCAGGAAGCCTTCAATGATCTACGGTACAATAAAACATAAAACATGAAGAATATACATAAACTATAGTCATCATTGAAGGTTGATGGAGACGTTAAATAATATAATGATCATACATACACAGTCACATTTCACTTTATAGTAAATTACCAACCATACAGTGAAATTATAGGTATTACCCAGAACTAACAATGGAACAATGCGAACATCTGCGATATCGTGATTTGTCCAAATGATCGTGACAAAACATTGGAGCATGTTTCAACCAAAATAGTTAATTTAATCTTTTTTTTCACCCAACTTTGAACTTAAATCCAATGACATGGTAACATTTTTCGTTAAGTGGGTTAAGATGTTCCTAGAAGTCACACGGAAGGACATGTCAAAATGCTGAATGAGATTTATAGAAGGGCACTTCATTTAATATAACAGGCTTTTAAAATGCTATATTGGTGCACAATGTCAACTTTTTTTTAAATCAGAGGGATGCAAAATACATTCGTTTCATCGGACAACTCAGTTACACTCCTCTAGCCTCCCCTTAAATCCTGTGAATTGGACAATAATCCTTGTTATCTCTGCCAGGTGTAATGGACACACCACAAGTGAATTGATCACAATGGTAAACCTTTCCCAAACTTCCCAGTTGAAGGCTTCCTGGAATAAGATGGAAATCTGTGACTCCTCCAACTGGGATTTCAGGAAAATTCTTATTTACAGAGCAGGCATCAGCGAAACCTCGAGGAACTTTCTTAAGAAGCTGCTGGCGTGAAGTACATACAGTACAAGAGTCTCTCCAGTATATCTGCCAGACTGTCACTTAGCCAAGTGTTAAATTCAGTAGAAGGACTTCATCTCACCAGCGAGTCTCACCACGTCAGTCAAAGATCCTACATGTATGTGATGTATCACCTTCGATTGACCTGGCAGGGCTCCTGCTGGAGAGATGAGATGCAATCTGTCGGAACATGCATTACGGCACCTTTTGGGTAGGAGATCTATGAGCGCCATGCATCTCTGAGGAACATCTTAACCTGCTGAGCTAGTCAGAGGTATCAAGAAAGAATAGGAACAATACTGTTTTCGCATTCAATGGATTTGGACAGGCTTCTAAGGGTCACAAACATAGAATATGCATAATTTTTTTTTTACTTGATTCTCTATACAGGGCCTCTATGGCTCTGTCCAAAAATAGTGCACCATATAGGAATTAGGGTGCCATTTGAAACTCTTTTTCTCACTCACCTTTTGGGGAGCATTGATGACCCCTGTGTTGTAGCCAAACTGCAGCGAGCCAATCACAGCTGTTCCCACTGCCATCATCAGCTGGAGCGTCAACCCCTGTGGGCACAGAGGAAAAACAAAGATCTCTTCAGTTTAACAAAGAATAGCTAAAGTGCTCCATCTGCCTTCAGAACACATGCATTAAATCATTAGCCTACAAGTAATCTTTTTTTTATTTTTACCAGCTTTGAGAGAGGGTATATTTAGCCTAATCTGATTTTTATTTAAGAAGTCTTGGACTTGGATGAGATGACAGGTGAATTGGGACTAAGACTTAATAAATGTGCACAAGAAATTGAGACCTGACTTGGACTCTGTGTTAACATACTTACAAGTGATAGTGACTCTACGGTAACACTTGGCTGACACAGGTGGTCCGTTCAGTGTAATCCCCTTAGGAACAGTTGATGACAAATGTTCTAGCAATGTCTAATGTTGGAACAATACATCTGAAGACTAAACTGTTCACAAAGAGTATCCGCTTTATTAAAATTATTAATTGATCTGGACAACTGTCATATCCTTGAGCTTCGCAGGTGCACCACCATTGTGACACTATGGTAAGCACTGGCTGAGACTGGTGGTCCATTCAGTATAATCCACTTAAGGAATGAGGAACATCAGAACCAAGGCAAGCTAACAGGACAGCTTGCTTACACAGGCCACACGGTGCCAAGCCACACGCGAACACTTAACTTACGTAAGAAACACACCTAAATGCGTAGGCTCTTCTTAGTGAGTGACACCCCCTCCAAGATGTGAAATAGTTGCAGTCACACTAATGTCTATAGAAGTTTCCCTCAAACTCACAGACATGAATCTCTGTCTAAGCATTTCACCTTATGTAATTCACAAAATATACAAACCATCAGACTCTGCTTTAGGTATCAGGAGCCAGTTGAGACTTTGGTCCCACAGACAAATTTAACCATCCAGTTCAACAGCAATATACACTGAGTGTACAAAGCATTAGGAACAACTGCTTTTTCCATGACAGACTGACCAAGTGAATCCAGGTTTTTCCGCCCAACAGTTTCCTGTGTGTATCAAGAATGGTCCACCACCCAAAGGACATCCAGCCAACATGACACAACTGTGGGAAGCATTGTAGTCAACATGGCCCAGCACCCCCTGGGTCTCGACCCCGCCCTGTGCAACTGGGTACTGGACTTCCTGAAGGGCTGCCCCCAGGTGGTGAGGGTAGGTAACATCTCCAACCCGCTGATCTTCAACACTGGGGCCCCACAAGGGTGCGTTCTGAGCCCTCTCCTGTACTCCCCGTTCACCCACGACTGTGTGGCCACGCACGCCTCCAACTCAATCTTCCAGTTTGAGGACGACACTACAGTGGCAGGCTTGATTACCAACAACGACGAGACAGCCTACAGGGAAGAGGTGAGGGCTCTCGGAGTGTGGTGTCAGGAAAATAACCTCACACTCAACGTCAACAAAACAAAGGAGATGATCGTGGACTTCAGGAAACAGCAGAGGGAGCAGCCCCCTATCCACATCGACATGACAGTAGTGGAGAGGGTAGAAAGTTAAGTTCCTTGGCGTACACATCACAGACAAACTGGATTGGTCCACCCACACAGACAGCGTGGTGAAGAAGGCGCAGCTGCGCCTCTTCATCCTCAGGAGGCTGAGGAAATTTTGCGTGTCCCCAAAAGCACAAACTTTTACAGATGCGCAATCGAGAGCATCCTGTCAGGCTTTATCACCATCTGGTACGGCAACTGCTCCGCCCACAACCGTAAGGCTCTCCAGAGGGTAGTGAGGTCTGCACAACGCATCACCGGAGGCAAACTACCCGCCCTCCAGGACACTTACACCACCCGATGTCACAGGAAGGCCATAAAGATCATCAAGGACAACAACCACCCTAGCCACTGCCTGTTCATCCCGCTATCATCCAGAAGGAGAGGTCAGTACAGGTGCATCAAAGCAGGGGCCGAGAGACTGAAAAACAGCTTCTATCTCAAGGCCATCAGACTGTTAAACAGCCACCACTAACATTGAGTGGCTGCTGCCAACATACAGACTCAAATCTCTAGCCACTTTAATAATGGAAAATTGATGTAAAAAATGTATCACTAGCCACATTAAACAATGCCACTTAATATAATGTTTACATACCCTACATTATTCATCTCATATACTGTACTCGATACCATCTACTGCATCTTACCTATGCCGTTCTGTACCATCACTCATTCATATATCTTTATGTACATATTCTTTATCCCTTTACACTTGTGTGTGTATAAGGTAGTTGTGGAATTGTTAGGTTAGATTACTCGTTGGTTATTACTGCATTGTCGGAACTAGAAGCACAAGCATTTCGCTACATTCGCATTAACATCTGCTAACCATGTGTGTGACAAATAAAATTTGATGTGTGGGCCTTTGCCGGAAAGGTAAACATCAGACCCTTTGCTATGGGACTCGAAATTGAGCACAAGTGCATCCTGTTTACAGTGCATATCAGAGCAAAAAAACAAGCCATGAGGCCGAAGGAAATGTCCGTAGAGCTCAGAGACAGGATTGTGTCGAGGCACAGATCTGGGGAAGGGTACAAAACCATTTCTGCAGCATTGAAGGTCCATGAACAGTGCCCTCCATAATTCTTAAATGGAAGAATACTTTTCCTAGAGCTGGCTGCCCAGTCAAAATAAGGAAACCTCACACCATCCCTAAGGTGAAGCATTGTGGCAGCATCATGCTGTGGGAATGTTTTTCAGCGGCAGGGACTGGGAGACTAGTCAGGATCGAAGGAAAGATGAACGGAGAAAAGTACTGAGAGATCCTTGAAGAAAACCTGCTCCAGAGGCCTCAGGACCTCAGACCGGGGCAACTTAGGACAACTTCGGGACAAGTCTCTGAATGTCCTTGGAGAGACCTGAAAATAGCTGTGCAGCGACACTCCCCATCCAACCTGACAGAGCTTGAGAGGCTCTGCAGAGAAGAAACGGGAGAAACTCCCCAAAAACAAGTGTCTCAAGCTTGTAGCGTCATACCGAAGACTCGAGGCTGTAATCTTTGCCAAAGGTGCTGAAACAAAGTACTGAGTTAAGAGTCTGAAGTTAAATTATTTGCAAAATGTCTAAAAAACCTTTATTTATTTCTCATTATGGGGTATTGTTTGTAGATTGCATTTTTTATTCATTTTTAATCAATTTTAGAATAAGGCTGTAACGTAACAAAATGTGGAGAAAGTCAAAGGGTCTTTGACTTATTATACTTTCCGAATGCACCGAATAAGGATGATGAAGGGGAATACTGGTGATTATAACATAAGGCGTTTATCTAACTAGGATTATGCCTATAATTTCTCAGGGTGAGCAATAAGTAATAAAATAACATGATTTGTTTAAAATGTTGTCAGTCAGAAGAGATGCAAGCACCATTGACATAGGACGGCAACACGCACACATATAGTCGGAGGTTTACATACACCTTAGCCAAATACATTTAAACTCAGTTTCACAATCCCTGACATTTAATCCAAGTAAAAATTATGTTTTAGGCCAGTTAGGATCACCACTTTATTTTTAGAATGTGAAATGTCAGAATAATTCATTTGGGTCAAACGTTTCAGGTAGCCTTCCACAAGCTTCCCACAATAAGTTGGGTGAATTTTGGCCCATTCCTCCTGTCAGAACTGGTGTAACGGAGTCAGGTTTGTAGGCCTCCTTGCTGCACACGCCTTTTCAGTTCTGCCCACAAGTGTTCTATAGGATTGAGGTCAGGGCTTTGTGATGGCCACTCCAATACCTTGACTGTGCTGTCCTTAAGCCATTTTGCCACAACTTTGGAAGTATGCTTTAAGGCTTTAAATTCCTGATTTTAAATTCCTGACTGATGCCTTGAGATGCTACTCCAATATATCCACATAATTGTCCGTCCTCATGATGCCATCTATGTTGTGAAGTACATCAGTCCCTCCTGCAGCAAAGCACCCCCACATGATGCTGCCACCCCCATGCTTCACGGTTGGGAAGGTGTTCTTCGGCTTGCAAGCCTCCCCCTTTTTCCTCCAAACATAACGATTGTAATTATGGCCAAACAGTTCTATTTTTGTTTCATCAGACCAGAGGACATTTCTCCAAAAAGTGCAATCTTTGTCCCCATGTGCAGTTGCAAACCGTAGTCTGGCTTTTTTATGGCGGTTTTGGAGCAGTGGCGTCTTCCTTGCTGAGCAGCCTTTCAGGTTACGTCGATATAAGACTCATTTTACTGTGGATATAGACACTTTTGTACCGGTTTCATCCAGCATCTTCACAAGGTCCTTTGCTGTTGTTCTGGGATTGATTTGCACTTTCACACCAAAGTACATTCATCTCTAGGAGACAGAACGTGTCTCCTCCTGAGCGGTATAATGGCTGCGTGGTCCCATGGTGTTTATACTTGCGTGCTATTGTTTGTACAGATGAACGTGGCACCTTCAGGCGTTTGGAAATTGCTCCCAAGGATGAACCATTGTAGAGGAGGTCTACAATTTGTTTTCTTGTCTTGGCTGAGTTCTTTTGATTTTTCAATGATGTCAAGCAAAGAGACAGAGTTTGAAGGTAGGCCTTGAATTACATCCACAGGTACATCACATGATGTCAATTAGCTTATCAGAAGCTTCTAAAGCCATGACATAATTTTCTAGAATGTTCCAAGCTGTTTAAAGGCACAGTCAACTTAGTGTATGTAAACTTCTGACCCACTGGAATTGTGATACAGTGAATTATAAGTGAAATAATCTGTCTGTAAACAATTGTTGGAAAAATGACTTGTGTCATGCACAAAGTAGATGTCCTAACCGACTTGCCAAAACTATAGGTTGTTAACAAGAAATGTGTGGAGTGGTTGAAAAACGAGTTTTAATGACTCCAACCTAAGTGTTTGTAAACTTCCGACTTCAACTGTAGATGTTTTGACACTTGGTCAAACTCAAATAAAGTAAATAATTGTAAGCATTTCGTTTTATGTAATTCACAAAATAAACAATCCATCAGACTCTGCTTTAAGTATAAGGATCCAGTTTAGACTGATATGCAAGTTTGAGACTTTGGTCCCACAAACAAATTTAACCATCCCGTTGAACCCTAACCCAACCACATTAGTTATTGTCAAATGTTTACATTACAAACATCCTTTGTGTCGGGTCGTTTCATGGCATGCGCCCAAGTGCTGCCCAGGCTATTCCATACACTCTGCAAAAAAAGTTAGTAGCATTAGTAACATTAGTAGACTATCCATAAATCATGTAGACAAACCAAACTGTACATGCTAACAAGACTATCTTTGCCCATCAGCATACTTTGGCTACTCGGCTAATTTGACCAGTTTCTGGGTCTCTCTTTGTCATTACCTTTCCTTCGCCTTCCATGGTGATTGATCAACGAAGTATCGATGGTTGTCGGGATACCTCGCAGAAGACAGGACACAATTATGCAGAAGAGTCTTCTAGTATCCTTTTATCTCCAGTGGGGAAACTAAAATCCAGTGCTTACTACACCGTCGTTAGCCTTTGTAAATACTGATATTAAAGTTTTAAAAAACATTGAAAATCCACAATTCATTATTACAATTTCATTATGCGGTCTTTACTTATCTATTATATGATACGCGAGTATACCTACCGTTCGTTATAGGCTCCCATTGATACGTTCTTACTGAACATAAGCCGGTTAATATTATTCAATCAGCTTTCAATGTTATTGACTGTCGGCAGCTTCGAAGCGAACGATTCCAAGGAGTGGGAGAGCCCGTTTGTAAAATATGATTCTAATTGGATGTGGATAGCTCGGCAGATGACGTAGATCATTGCGTACTACTGTAGAAGAAAGTTCTGATGGACAGAGCTATTTTCCCACTTCAGTCCATATGTATATTGCATGTGCTACTTTGAAAAAGTAATTCTAGTATCTAAGGCAAGAGTACTTGTTAATAGATGAGCAATTCAAGTATACATTAGTAACTAATTTATTGCTGTAATATTATGTATTGTTAGGCTACTTTAAAAAGGTAAAGCCTTCAATGTGTGCAGAATGTATTATAAATTAAAGGAGGCATATCCATGAGGTGAAATAAAGGCTTGATAAAGCCTACCTTCATCAAATGTCTTTCATGAAATTGTTATGAAGTTCTACAGGTGCACCATCGAGAGCATCCTGACAGGTTGCACCACTGCCCGGCATGGCGGTGTCAGAGGAAGGCCTTAGAATTGTCAAAGAATCCAGCCACCCTAGTCATGGACTGTTCTCTCTGCTACCGCACGGCAAGCGGTACCGGAGCGCCAGGTCTAGGTCCAAGAGGCTTCTTAACAGCTTCTACCCCCAAGCCATAAGACTCCTTGAACAGCTAATCAAAGGGCTACCCAGACCCCTCTTTTACGCTGCTGCTACTCTCTGTTTATAATCTCTGCATAGTCACTTTAACTCTACCTACATGTACATATTACCTCAATTACCTCGACTAACCAGTGCCCCCGCACATTGTACCGGTACCCCCTGTATATAGCCTCGCTATTGTTATTTTACTGCTGCTGTTTAATTATTTGTTACTTTTAACCTATCAATTTTTTACTTAACACTTATTTTTCTTAACTTCTTAAAGCATTGTTGGTTAAGGGCTCATAAGCAAGCATTTCACTGTAAGGTGAACATTTGATTTGAAGTTCAATGATAAAGACAGACAAGCTGTTTAGATGTAGGGCTGGTCTGAAAGTAACTGAGTGGCATGTGCTCTGGTGGAAGTGAATAGTAGCATAGCGTTGATTTAGGAACATGGCCATTGTTGAGTTACTTGGGGATTAGATTAATTAAATGTTCAAGCAGTGAGGAGATATGAATCAGACCATATATTGAGGTGACTAAGCATAATACTTGTTCAGTTTGAGATAAAAGCACAAAATTTGGCACATATTGTATAAAAATATATAGATAGATATTTAGATATTGTGCCAATCGCAGGTCTGGCTCCATGACAGATATCTTCAAAAATAGGTGATGGAGCTTTTAATTCATATACAAACTCCCACAATAATTATTCTGGATTTTTCTGATAAGATGTCACTAGGGTGTTTTATGTGTGTTTACCAACCACTATACCACTGATCAGAACGTTCCCTACATTGTTTTGGGCCAGCATAATACAGGTTGACTGACTAAAATAAATAAACAAATCCTTGAACGAGCAGCTTGGCATGAACGTTGATGCAGGAGTAAACAGCACACGACTGACAGGAACAGTCGTACTGGCAGCAATGTCTTGAGCAGTGCCGTTTCTAGACATAAGCAACAACCATCCGCTTGGGGACCCCAAACAAAAATAAAATGAAAAAGCAGCAGTTATTCTCTTGCGTCAGTCACTGACAGTCACTTAATTAGGCCATGTCAACGAACATTTTATAGATAGCTGGCTAGACTCACCTAGCAATCTAAACCTGGTAGTGGCAGAATTACTAACCGAGTACGCAAGGCATGTGCCCAGGGGCCCTGACCTCCAGTGGGCCCCAATTGATTTTGTTTGTCACGCTCACTCAGATATCATATGAATATTGCATAACTCATGGCAACATGTTTTTCATTTTACCTTTACTTAACCAGGTAGGCTAGTTGAGAACAAGTTCTCATTTGCAACTGCGACCTGGCAGAAGATGTGCAGAAGATGAATGTGCAAGTAGAGATACCGGGGTGCAAAGGAGCAAGATAAATAAATACTGTATGGGGATGAGGTAGATAGATAGATGGGCTGTTCACAGATGGGCTGTTTACAGATGGGCTATGTACAGGTGCAGTGATCTGTGAATGGCAGGACATTGGCAGGACGTATGCTTTAAAACTGTACAATTTCCTCTTCACCCCTTGGACAAAAAGTGTAGAACTACAAGAAATTATAATGTTGAAAACACGGCTAAATTTCCATAGGAGTTGTTCATGTCAGTCGTATGCTGTTTACTCCCTGCATCGTGGTAATGCTAAGCTGCTCTTTCCTGGATGTGTTTATTTTTTTTTTATTCAACCTTTAATTTTTAAGATGGGTGCCACAGCCCTCACATGCCAGATCTGTGATGGCATGGTATCAAAATATTTTCTGAACACATAAATCTACCTCTTTGCCAAATTAGCCACACCACTAATACAAGATTGGCATTGTCAATAGTTTGGGAAGTGAGCCCGTTGTCACGTTCTGACCTTAGTTCCTTTTTTATGTCTTTATTTTAGTTGATCAGGGTGTGAGTTGGGGTGGGCATCCTGTGTTGTTTTTCTATGTTTTGTTCTGTTATATTTCTATGTGTTTGGCCTAGTATGGTCCTCAATCAGATGCAGGTGTCAGTCGTTGTCTCTGATTGGGAGCCATATTTAGGTAGCCTGTTTTCTATTGTGTTTTGTGGGTGGTTGTATCCTGTGCTAGTGTTTCACCATACGGACTGTTTCGGTTGTTTGTTTGTACTTTTGTTCAGTGTTCTGTTGATTTATTAAATATATCATTATGGACACGTTGCACATTGGTCTGATCCTTGCTACTCTACTCCTCCTCTGAAGAAGAGGAATTTCGTTACACCTGTTTAACATCAGGAGGAGCAATTGTCCCTCACATGAACATTACATGTTTCATATAGACTCTTAAAATCTGTTTGCGTAGGCTACGGCATCATGTTACTGTCAGTGGCCTGGCAATGTCCACTTTTAAAACAAATAATGAACATTATGGATATAACTATGTGAATATGGAGCCCGAGGTGACTGTAAATTCTCAGTCTTGAAAATGCCTGAAAATTAATGACACTTTTGTAGCTTTGAAACTATGTGTGTGTTCTATACCCGTTTGCTCTTCTCCCTATAGGCTTTACAGACACTCCACACACCTTGGCTGCAACCCTTCTAATTTAGTGTACCCTGCGCACACAATCCATGTGGAATTATGGGTCCCTGGCAGCGTTTGGAACTGCCAATCTGTGGTCAAGAATGTTGAGTTAATCTCAGCCTATGCTGCCCCTCAGTCCCTGTTTGGCCCTGACGGAGACATGGATCACCCCAGAGAACACTGCTAATCCAGCTGCTCTCTTCATCCGACTACGTTTTCTCTCATAATCCAAGTGCATCTGGTTGCCGCAGTGGTGGCACAGGGCTACTAATTTCTCCTAAGTGAAGAGGTTTTATTTTCTCCTTCTCTCACCTGTCCATCTCCTCATTTGAATTCAATGCTGTCACTTGTCCACTAAAGCTTAACATTGTTGTCTTCGATCACCCAATAGTAGCCCTTAGAGAGTTCCTCAATGAGCTTGACACCTTGAAAAGCTAATTTCCTTACAATGGCACATCACTTTTTGTACATGGCGAATTCAACCTCTATAGACGTCTGCCTTCGATTATCTTTCCACTCTTTTGACCTCACACTTTCCCAATCCCTCCAACTCACAAGGCAAGCAATACGCTCATAAGGCAAGCAATATGCTCACAAGGCAAGCAATACGCTCACAAGGCAAGCAATACTAGTAGCAATACCTAGTATTCTCACTGCAACCCCCCTGATCCCTATTTTGTTTCCCTTTGTCTCCCTTTCCACCAACCCTAGCCACTCAGCCCCTACCCAGATGGTCATGAGCCGTCGCAATCTCTCCCACCACTCCATCGTCTTCTATCCTATCATCACTCCCTTCTGCTAAATCCTTCTCCCTCCTGCTTCATCAACTCATCCCGGACCACTGGTTGCGTCCCCTCTGACTTCAAAATGGCCCGAGTTAATCCCCTCCTCAAGAAACCAACACTCGACTCATCTGATGTCAAAAACTATAGACCTGTATCCCTTTAGGTTCTTTCCAAAACACTTGAGCATGCGGTTGTAGTGGAAATATAAAGAGAGTAAACAAATGTGAACGATGATGGCCAGTGGCGAAGATACGCCTAGTGAATTGCTGACGCTGAGTATTGGTACAATGACACCATCTTTGGGCTATCACAGGGGTCAAACACCTTATGTGGCAATCTCAATGAAGAGACATTACCACAGAAGTTCTAGGGTCACTGAAGCCAGGAGGGGTGAAGACTGATGCAACTTGAACCGACTAAATTAATTAAAACAATTAGATTGTCATGTTTGGATTGTTTCAAGAGTTCATAAAGAGCTATGAATTTTGACATGTTTCATTGTATGGTAAGTGCTATGGATTTATTGTTAGAGTAACCGTTATTCTGTTTGTCGGATGGCGACTAGTTAAAAAGAGGAGCGACACAGGGATGTGATGACTAGATCCAAGAATGTTTTCATGTCTTTGTTTTAATGTTTTGGGCCATGCAAAGTGATGCTAATTAGACTGGAGATGCTGGGATTTGGCGCTCTTGGAATAATAATAAAAACTGGGTTTAAACATTGATTATGGAGTCTTAGGAAAACCGATCTCCTGATGTACATTTGTATGTCATAGAAAATACACCACTATGCTGCTAAGACTTAGGACATTTTGTATTCTTTTTCTCAAAGATTTCTGATATGTACCATTTGTTAAATGGGTTCTTATTGCATAACTGTAATAAATCGGATTATCTTTAAATGGATACCAACCGTAGTCCTCACATTTCTGAGGACTACTACTTATTAGGTGAAGTGTCTAGTGTAACGGATGTGAAACGGCTAGCTTAGTTAGCGGTGCGCGCTAAATAGCGTTTCAATCGGTTACGTCACTTGCTCTGAGACCTTGAAGTAGTAGTTCCCCTTGCTCTGCAAGGGCCGCGGCTTTTGTGAAGCGATGGGTAGCGATGCGTCGAGGGTGACTGTTGTCAATGTGTGCAGAGGGTCCCTGGTTCGCGCCCGGGTATGGGCGAGGGGACGGACGTAAAGTTATTCTGTTACATTGATTCTGTTGACCCGGATTACTGGTTGCTGCGGAAAAAGGAGGAAGGTCAAAAGGGGGGTGAGTGTAATGGATGTGAAACGGCTAGCTTAGTTAGCGGTGCGCGCTAAATAGCGTTTCAATCGGTTACGTCACTTGCTCTGAGACCTTGAAGTAGTAGTTCCCCTTGCTCTGCAAGGGCCGCGGCTTTTGTGGAGCGATGGGTAACGATGCTTCGTGGGTGACTGTTGTTGATGTGTGCAGAAGATCCCTGGTTCGCGCCCGGGTATGGGCGAGGGGACGGTTTAAAATTATACTGTTACACTAGCAGTAAATGTTATTAGCAATATACATAGCATGTATGCTCGGTCTCTAACTGTGCTTCTCTGAGCTAAAGTTAACTAAATGATTTAATGCTAGGACATTGAGAAGGACATTGCAAGATATTAGCTCTTTGTTCCTGAGCCTCTTAATAATTGCATAACATTTAACCTAAGCACGTGCATCTTATAGTATTCCGGGTGGTGACGCAGGGCTCTCAACCTTGGCTATACCAACTAGACACGATAATGGGCCTATAGCCTTCAAACAATAATAGATAGTACATCTTATTAGGGTCATAGACCATCTACGTTAATTCATTGTATTTCTCAGACAAAGTGAATTTTCACTATTGTACACGGTTTGATCAATTCTCTCGTTATCCCTCTCAGAATGATCTTCTTGACTCTAACCCGGCAGGCTTCAAGACGGGTCACTCAACCGAGAATGCTCTTCTCTCTGTCACAGAGGCTCTCCGCACTGTCGAAGCTAACTCTCCTATTTTTATCCTCCTAGATGTCGCCTTCCCAGAGTGCAAAGAACCTTGTCGTGACCCTGGACAACACCAGGGTCACGTTCTCTGCAAACATCAAAGCATTGACTCGCTCCTGCAAGTTCATGCTCTACAACATCCGTAGAGTACGACCCTACCTCACACAGGTCCTAATCCAGGCAGTTGTCATCTCCCATCTGGACTACTGTAACACGCTGGCTGGGTTCCCCGCTTGTGCCATCAAACCCCTGCAACTTATCCAGAACGCTATAACCAGACTGGCTTTCAACCATCCCAAGTTCTCCCATGCTACCCAGATCCTCCGCACATTCCATTGGCTTCCAGTCAAAGCTCGCATCCACTACAAGACTATGGTGCTTGCCTACGGAGCAGCAAGAGGAACTGTCTCTCCCTACCACTATGCTCAAACCCTACACCCCAACCCGAGCACATCATTTCTGCCACCTCAGGTCTCTTGGCCGTCCCACCCCCACGAGAGGCCAGCTCCTGCTCAGCCCAGTCCAAGCTCTTCTCTGTCCTGGCACCCCAATGGTGGAACCTGAAGCTAGGACAGCAGCGTCCTTGCCCATCTTCCGAAAGCACCTAAAACCCTACCTCATCAAAGAATATCTGAAATAATCCCCCTCACCTCAACCCCTCCCCCCCTAAAAAAACAGCACTTGCACTTGAATCCCCCCCCCTCTTTGCTCTGACTTTGCTGATAGCTACTTTGAGTAAATGTATACTTACTACTGTATGCCTGTGATGTGGTTGTCCCACCTAGCCACCTTAAGATGAATGCACTAACTGTAAGGTGCTCTGGATAAGAGTGTCTGCTAAATTACTCAAATTTAAAAATGTAACAATGGTCATTGCTTGTATTAAAAAGGAAAAAACAGGCCAATTCCATAAATGGGTACAAGACACTTTAAAAAGACACGCACAGCAATAATACTGGATTGGAGCTTTGCAAGTGGAGGGATGGGACATTGAGTAGATCTGGTTTACAGGTCAAAGCCACCAGAGGAACATTAACTATAGGACAAAAATATCAATAGGTTTGGTCTTACTACTAATAAAAAAATGGGACTGAAGTACACTACTTTTGTTGAGATCATTGGCTGTATTGACGCCAACCTTTGTTCCTGACAGTAGGGAGCTGTCCCAAAAATCAAGAAAACATCTTTCGTGAGGTGCAGTAAAGACCTACGTGCAAAGACTACAGCTCCAAGAGCAAATTAATGCAAAACTTGGGTCCATATGACTTAATCAATACTTTTAAAAACTGAACATAAACAATAATGTTAAAAGAAAGAATGGGTGGAGGTTTGGTGGGATCAGCATTGTTTAATATATCAAAAGAGAATTCTTGAATACAAGCCATTGCGAACACCTTGTCAAAAGCCAAACATGATCAAAAACATCCAGGTTTGGAAAATACATTTATACAAAACAGTACAGATGATAGTTTGCTTTGTATTAAACTAGTACAGTATATAATGAAAGACAGAACTGACAGGTAATGAGTCATTTAGCAGAAACAGGAATCCCATTCTTCCACCTACCAGACTGGTTATTGAATGGGTTTCTGCTTTGGTTGTGCTGTAACCAGTGAAGATATAGATAGCCCTTGCATGCAAGACACGTGGTCCTCCTCTGTCATGATAATAGGCCTAATGGATTCGCAAGGGTCACCTTAGTTAGTTAGCCGACCATTGACTGACTGACTGATGGACCAACAATGATAAACACAACACATTGTGAACATAGCAACAGTTCAGGATAAGAAAATACAATAAACAGACCACATCCACAACAGTATGGCCTAGTAGTCAGAGAAAGGAAATGACTTCCTTATTGCTGTTTACATGTTAGTTGGTTGGTGAACTACTACTACACCTGCGTACATAATAAGCTAAGCAAAGTCTAGGTTAGTCATTTTGTCCTGTAAACAAATTCCCCCAAATAACATTTGATTTATTACTGCAGCTATATATTTTTTCTGTGATAAATATTTTGTGTATTGGGTCATTACACCCACTACGGGCCACAATGCTAGAATGGAAACAGTAGGGTGGAGAGCACAATGGGCGTTTGCAATCCAATATCTGCATGGCGTCATCTACCACTGAAAGGACTTTCACCACACAGAGGCTACAGTTATAGAGAGAGCCCATTACGTTTTTACCAAGTTGTGTGCTAGCCAAACAAACAGCTTTTTCATTTTTTTTTTTTTAAATATTTTTATTTCACCTTTATTTAACCAGGTAGGCAAGTTGAGAATACATTACAATTGCGACCTGGCCAAGATAAAGCAAAGCAGTTCGACAGATACAACGACACAGAGTTACACATGGAGTAAAACAAACATACAGTCAATAATACAGTATAAACAAGTCTATATACAATGTGAGCAAATGAGGTGAGAAGGGAGGTAAAGGCAAAAAAGGCCATGGTGGCAAAGTAAATACAATATAGCAAGTAAAACACTGGAATGGTAGTTTTGCAATGGAAGAATGTGCAAAGTAGACATAAAAATAATGGGGTGCAAAGGAGCAAAATAAATAAATAAATTAAATACAGTTGGGAAAGAGGTAGTTGTTTGGGCTAAATTATAGGTGGGCTATGTACAGGTGCAGTAATCTGTAAGATGCTCTGACAGTTGGTGCTTAAAGCTAGTGAGGGAGATAAGTGTTTCCAGTTTCAGAGATTTTTGCAGTTCGTTCCAGTCACTGGCAGCAGAGAACTGGAAGGAGAGGCGGCCAAAGAAAGAATTGGTTTTGGGGGTGACCAGAGAGATATACCTGCTGGAGCGTGTGCTACAGGTGGGAGATGCTATGGTGACCAGCGAGCTGAGATAAGGGGGGACTTTACCTAGCAGGGTCTTGTAGATGACATGGAGCCAGTGGGTTTGGCGACGAGTATGAAGCGAGGGCCAGCCAACGAGAGCGTACAGGTCGCAATGGTGGGTAGTATATGGGGCTTTGGTGGCAAAACGGATTGCACTGTGATAGACTGCATCCAATTTGTTGAGTAGGGTATTGGAGGCTATTTTGTAAATGACATCGCCAAAGTCGAGGATTGGTAGGATGGTCAGTTTTACAAGGGTATGTTTTGCAGCATGAGTGAAGGATGCTTTGTTGCGAAATAGGAAGCCAATTCTAGATTTAACTTTGGATTGGAGATGTTTGATATGGGTCTGGAAGGAGAGTTTACAGTCTAACCAGACACCTAAGTATTTGTAGTTGTCCACGTATTCTAAGTCAGAGCCGTCCAGAGTAGTGATGTTGGACAGGCGGGTAGGTGCAGGTAGCGATCGGTTGAAGAGCATGGATTTAGTTTTACTTGTATTTAAGAGCAATTGGAGGCCACGGAAGGAGAGTTGTATGGCATTGAAGCTTGCCTGGAGGGTTGTTAACACAGTGTCCAAAGAAGGGCCGGAAGTATACAGAATGGTGTCGTCTGCGTAGAGGTGGATCAGGGACTCACCAGCAGCAAGAGCGACCTCATTGATGTATACAGAGAAGAGAGTCGGTCCAAGAATTGAACCCTGTGGCACCCCCATAGAGACTGCCAGAGGTCCGGACAGCAGACCCTCCAATTTGACACACTGAACTCTATCAGAGAAGTAGTTGGTGAACCAGGCGAGGCAATCAATCATTTGAGAAACCAATGCTGTCAAGTCTGCCGATGAGGGTGTGGTGATTGACAGAGTCGAAAGCCTTGGCCAGATCAATGAATACGGCTGCACAGTAATGTTTCTTATCGATGGCGGTTAAGATATCGTTTAGGACCTTGAGCGTGGCTGAGGTGCACCCATGACCAGCTCTGAAACCAGATTGCATAGCAGAGAAGGTATGGTTAGATTCGAAATGGTCGGTAATCTGTTTGTTGACTTGGCTTTTGAAGACCTTAGAAAGGCATGGTAGGATAGATATAGGTCTGTAGCAGTTTGGGTCAAGAGTGTCCCCCCCTTTGAAGAGGGGGATGACCGCAGCTGCTTTCCAATCTTTGGGAATCTCAGACGACACGAAAGAGAGGTTGAACAGGCTAGTAATAGGGGTGGCAACAATTTCGGCAGATAATTTTAGAAAGAAAGGGTCCAGATTGTCTAGCCCGGCTGATTTGTAGGGGTCCAGATTTTTCAGCTCTTTCAGAACATCAGCAGAATGGATTTGGGAGAAGGAGAAATGGGGAAGGCTTGGGCGAGTTGCTGTTGGGGGATGCAGTGCTGTTGACCGGGGTAGGAGTAGCCAGGTGGAAAGCATGGCCAGCCGTAGAAAAATGCTTATTGAAATTCTCAATTATGGTGGATTTATCAGTGGTGACAGTGTTTCCTATCTTCAGTGCAGTGGGCAGCTGGGAGGAGGTGTTCTTATTCTCCATGGACTTTACAGTGTCCCAGAACTTTGAGTTAGTGTTGCAGGAAGCAAATTTCTGCTTGAAAAAGCTAGCCTTGGCTTTTCTAACTGCCTATGTATAACGGTTTCTGCTTCCCTGAATAGCTGCATATCACGGGGGCTGTTCGATGCTAATGCAGAACGCCATAGGATGTTTTTGTGTTGGTTAATGGCAGTCAGGTCTGGGGAGAACCAAGGGCTATATCTGTTCCTGGTTCTAAATTTCTTGAATGGGGCATGTTTATTTAAGATGGTTAGGAAGGCATTTAAAAAAAATATCCAGGCATCCTCTACTGACGGGATGAGATCAATATCCTTCCAGGATACCCCGGCCAGGTCGATTAGAAAGGCCTGCTCGCTGAAGTGTTTCAGGGAGCGTTTTACAGTGATGAGTGGAGGTCGTTTGACCGCTGACCCATTACGGATGCAGGCAATGAGGCAGTGATCGCTGAGATCTTGGTTGAAGACAGCAGAGGTGTATTTAGAGGGGAAGTTGGTTAGGATGATATCTACGAGGGTGCCCGTGTTTAAGGCTTTGGGGGGGTACCTGGTAGGTTCATTGATAATTTGAGTGAGATTGAGGGCATCAAGTTTAGATTGTAGGATGGCTGGGGTGTTAAGCATGTTCCAGTTTAGGTCGCCTAGCAGCACGAGCTCTGAAGATAGATGGGGGGCAATCAGTTCACATATGGTGTCCAGAGCACAGCTGGGGGCAGAGGGTGGTCTATAGCAGGCGGCAACGGTGAGAGACTTGTTTTTAGAGAGGTGGATTTTTAGAAGTAGAAGTTCAAATTGTTTGGGTACAGACCTGGATAGTAGGACAGAACTCTGCAGGCTATCTTTGCAGTAGATTGCAACACAGGCCCCCTTTGGCAGTTCTATCTTGTCTGAAAATGTTGTAATTTGGAATTAAAATTTCAGAATTTTTGGTGGTCTTCCTAAGCCAGGATTCAGACACAGCTAGAACATCCGGGTTGGCAGAGTGTGCTAAAGCAGTGAATAGAACAAACTTAGGGAGGAGGCTTCTAATGTTAACATGCATGAAACCAAGGATATTACGGTTACATAAGTCATCAAAAGAGAGCGCCTGGGGAATAGGAGTGGATCTAGGCATTGCAGGGCCTGGATTCACCTCTACATCGCCAGAGGAACATAGGAGGAGAAGAATAAGGGTACGGCTAAAAGCAATAAGAATTGGTCGTCTATAACGTCTGGAACAGAGAGTAAAAGGAGGTTTCTGGGGGCGATAAAATAGCATCAAGGTATAATGTACAGACAAAGGTATGGTAGGATGTGAATACAGTGGAGGTAAACCTAGGTATTGAGTGATGAAGAGAGAGATATTGTCTCTAGAAACATCATTGAAACCAGGAGATGTCATTGCATGTGTGGGTGGTGGAACTAATAAATTGGATAATGTATAGTGAGCAGGACTAGAGGCTCTACAGTGAAATAAGCCAATAAACACTAACCAGAACAGCAATGGACAAGACATATTGACATTAAGGAGAGGCATCCTTAGTCGAGTGATCAAAAGAGTCCAGAGAGTGGAGTGGTTGGTTTCGGGGTCAAGGCGATTTAGACAGCTAGCCAGGACATCGGTAGCAAGCTAGCATAGGAAGGGGGTCTGTTGTTCATGACGAGACAAAACTTCTAAAAAGCTTTATTTGGAATGAACGAGCCTGTCTCTCTCACCGGGATAGCAGAACAAGCTATAGGGTAGCCAACTGATGTTCACAAGGAAGAACAAGGTCTGCACTTTCATAATAATGACTTTACTCATTTGTTCCAGGATCATTTGATAATATATGTCTGTCCCTCCCTCTCACCTGTCCTGGCAGTGTCGCATTGTTTCTCTCATCTAAGTACAGGTGAGAGACTGCTTATCTGGACAGTTCCTAGTGCTGACTGTAATCACACTGGGTACAGTTGCTATTTTAAGGAAATGCTTTGATACCAGCACCTCTGACACTGGGATGATGCTGTGATAGGATGTAACATACAGGTCTTAGGACCAGATTTACTAAGCATTTGCAATTGTGCAAAGTTGCCACCTATCATTTTCAGAAGGGAATAATTTCTTAAAGCTAAACCATATTGTTTTCATTTAACCTCAATCCTAACGTTTATTTTACCTTTGTGTTTAATTTGATTCCCTCTGAAAAAAATAGAACTTCAAACTTTGCACCAGAGCAATTGTTTTTGTTGAACATCTTGCATGTGAGACCAATGCGAGTTTGAAACACACACTTTTGTCTTGCAGTTGTTGTTGGTGAGGGCTGAGGCTGGGTGTGAACTGGCCGATGGCCACCTCGACTTCCCTTGAGAGAGGATGAGCTTGGCTACAAACATGACACCTAATCCAGACAGTCATGTGACCTCCATAGTGCTGCTGGCTCATGGGAATACTCCCTGCCTCCAGGATGACTCAACTTCACATGACGGGAACCTGATCCCCCTCCCCACCTGCCTGCTCTGACACCCACCTACTCCCGCTGCCTAATCCAGCATCCTGCCTCCATCCTGCCTCCAATCCCAGCCTAGCACAGGAGACAGACATCCAAACTGGCCAATCCAGAGTACAGAGAAAAGACACATGGTATAAGTGCTTCGAGACACTATGCACAATTAATAAATCATGAAAGTAGGCCTAGTAAATACACACAAGCCCATGGGTAGAACAGTCAAGGAAGATGTATAGGTGGCATGGCAGAGAACAAATATTGAGGAAGGCTGGTGCAAGGACTTTCCCCCTCAAAACAACTACTGTTATTCACTCTTTTAAACCAGTGCCTAGCAAGCATATTGTACAGTAGTGGCGATTTTAACTTTTTACTGGGTAGCCTTGCATGCCATCATTTCTGACACTCTCTCTCTATCCTGGACCTACTGTAAAGTTGAATGGGATGGGATCTGCCAGTTCACTGAGTTCAAACAGGAAGATCAAGACCTGATCCGGAGGTTGGTGGCGGCAAAATACTCAGTGTCATGACGTTGGCCTGTGGGTAGGTTTACGACAGTCAAATTCCTCTTCCACTCTTTTTCATCTCTCTACCCTACTGATGTTACATTTGCAGACCCCTTGGTTAACATAGAGATTCTGGGAACATCAGAAGGTGGGGGGAAATGAACTATATTCTGGTAACCCAACCAATTGAACATATGTGGTGGTACTTAATGAATATGATGTCAGTTCGGTTGTCATCCAAGACATTCTTATCAATGATAAGATGACAAACTACAGTGGAATGTCTACACAGAGTTATCGGATTCTAAATTGTTGCCCAATTTAAATGTTTTTATATGAAATTATTCGTGATGGGATGAAACTTGATTTTAGCTTCTTAAATGTGAGATTTGGGTTTTCATAAGGTTAGGACTGCTCAATCAGTGGCCTGCCCCTGTGAAGGGACATGGGCTATAAAACTTTTCAAACACGCCCTCCTCTCCCTTCCTATATAAAGCCTTGACGACAATATAACCTCCGGTTCCGAGGATGACGGTTCAATGTCAGAATGGTTCAGATAATAACTACAGAACGAAGCCAACATCAGCGTGAGCTTTGGTTGCAAATGGCATGAACTTTGAACTCTTATTCACTACAGAAGTGATACCTCCTAGCTGTTGAGTTAGCAACAACAGCTGCAAACGCAGGTTAGGAAGGAACAGACAGTCTACTGTCTACCACACGATGACGTTACTGCAACGTAACCAATTGACCACCAAAGTCATTCTTCAAAGGACTCGGTTTGGCAACACGGCCTTCCATCTACCACCAACCTACCGAAGCGCAGCTCAGAGTAAATATTTATTGCATTTTCCTGTTCCAAATGGGTGGTAATTTAGAATGTATAAGATACTGTATTTACGATAGCACAGCTTCGCCCTTTGTTCCTCATTCTTCCCGCTCTTTCACTCAAACCCAGCCCATTTTCTTTTGTGTAACAAGCTGTCATATCTGTTCCGCCCGCTAGGGACGTTTTCCTTTATGACATAATTATTCATCAAGTTATGATTTATGTGTAATTAGTTAGGTATTTAGTAAATAAATAATTAAACCCAATTTTGTACTGCTGATTCAACTTGTTAGCCAGGGTTCGTGTAGATACCCAAGAATTTACAACTTTCAGATGAGACTGAATTAAGGTGTCGATAAATATTGACTGCTATTGATGTAAAATATTACTAGGTCTTTAAGAGTTTTCGGAAGATAACAGCTCTATAAATATTATTTCGTGGTGCCCCGACTCTCGTTAATTACATTTACATGATTAGCTCAATCAGGTGATATTAAGTACGGAGAAATTATTTTATAGAACAGCATGTCATATCACTTAATCCGGCATAGCCAAAGACACGACACCAGTGTACCCAAAACAAGTACCCCCACATTCACTTTCTCTCCTGCTCTTGTCCCTGTTATCAAGGGTACCATTTTGTAATAGAGGTTGACACTGTCGAAAGGTTCGTTGCACAGCATGAAAGTGGGGTGTCAAATGGAACCCATCACTCCCACAAAGATGGTGACATGACATCAGCACAGTGCATGCAGTTTCAAGCCACAATTATGTGGCAAGAGTACTCAGTTTGCTCTGTTGGCGAAATACTGTAGGGCCATTATTCCCTTTCCCCAATTAGGACAACTTTGCCTCTTTGTTTCCTGCCACTGGGACAAATAGGAGAACAGGCTGTCACCCTGAATTTTACCAGTCATTCAGTGCAATGAGTCATAGCTAGGGACAAGCTGGTAAATGTGCTGACCAATCTATGTAATGAAATGGAGAATCTGCTTCATCAGCTTTGGAATTTTAATGACCGACACCAGCAACTGGAAATCTACATGTGACAGTAAAATAACTTGTTCCAGCCTTGAAGGATCTTTCTAAAGTTATCGAACAGAGATGGAGATAAAATCCCATCCACGAAAGTGAAAGTTCAGAACAATCCTTAAAAAAGTTCAAATGGTTCCTAGATGAAAAGATCGAAAACTTTGGTCAAGCCCCTATAAAAACAACAGGAAGTTGCTCTAAAGGGGATGTGAAAAGAAAGGTGGTGACATTTGCACATTTCTTTGAAGTCATTGTGTTTGAGGGATGTAGATGAAAATATATGTTTAACTAAGCATTGTCGGAAAACAGCAAGTGATCCTTTGCTTTCAATGTGAGAAAATGTTTGAACACAGGCCCCTTATGCAGCACCCCAGCAACCTTCCATAGACTTATGCAGAGCTATTAGGGGAACCTGGTAGCAGGGTCCCCTTGGCAGTACTGTATGCTGCTGCCATCTTGTGTAGAATAGCACCTATAACTTTGAGCACAGGAAAGCAGGACCAAATACTGGTCCAACAGAACACCATGGAACAGAAAGCCATTGTAGAAAATGTCTTGCACATTAATACAATATTGCCACGTACACTGGCAATTTAATACAGAAAATAAGAATATATTAACATTGAGCTATTCAAACAATATTGGAAAGCTACATTATGATGAAATCACAATTAATTTCACTGCATAAATACAGTCATGCATCTATATCTATAGCCAACCCTTACAAAAATACATTTGATGAAAACTTCATGCAAGTTTGTGGCAAATTTGCTGCAAACCTAAAACGTGTGCCAAAAATGTTGCAAATGTTCGCCACTAGTGGTGAATCTGCAGCGAACCTTTGGCAACCATAATATTTATTTCCACTAGTGGCAAACAGTTCACCTGAGTTTTTTTTGTGGCAGACAATTCTCTCAAGATTCTATTTGAATCTGTGGCAAACCTGTGGCAGCAACATTTATTGCCACTAGTAGCAAACAGTTTACCAGAAGCTAATCCTTATTGTGGGTAGCTTCATACAGGTCAGGGACACAAAAGAACTGGCGGAGATTCCGTGAGCTGTTAAGGGGAAATGGCGGCGAGTACTGAGGACAAAATGGAGGAAATTGAGAAAAAGTCAGTGAAGCAACAGATGTGCTGGAATGTGAACAATATGGGTGTCAGTTCTGATAGTATGGAGCAGGAGGATGATGGTCAAGGACAACAATGGTCGGCAGTAGAAAGTCAAATTAGCTCAGTTCATTGGAAATGGTAGATTGTTAATATTTGTGAAAGCCAGGCTCAGCAAGAGAATATTCTGAAAATTTAATAGCTTAATGGGAAGAAGCTTAAAAGCCATGTCCCTGGTGGGCCTCCCGAGTGGCGCAATGGTCTAAGGTGCTATGCCACTAGAGATGCTGGTTCAAGTCCAGGATCTGTCGCAACTGGCCGCGACCAGGAGACCCATGGGGTGGCGCACAATTGGCCCAGCGTCGTCCAGTTTAGGGGAGGGTTTGGTCGGCCGGGATGTCTTTGTCCCATCACGCTCTAGTGACTCCTGTGGCGGGCCCGGGCACATGCACGCTGACACGGTAGCCAGGTGTACAGTGTTTCCTCCGACACATTGGTGCGGCTGGCTTCCGGGTTAAGCGAGCATTGTGTCAAGAAGCAGTGCGGCTTGGCTGGGTCGTGTTTCGGAGGACGCACGGCTCTCGACCTTCGCATCTCCTGAGTCCGTATGGGAGTTACAGCGATGGGACAAGACTAACTACCAATTGGATACCACGATATTGGGGAGAAAAAAGGGGCAACAAAATTACAATAAAATAAAAACCCATGTCATTGGTGCTTATGCTAGATTGGAGTTATTACTGGGGTCCCAATATCTATGTCCATAGATGATATTATAGAAAATTTGAAGGGAGGAAGAGTGATTGAGGCCAAGTGGGTCAAGGAAAGCTGGTCAAAGAAATGAAAGCCTATCAGTGCTGCTGAGGTTTGAGAAGGTTATGGGACAAGAAAAGTACAGATAGGATTCCTTAGTTTCAATGTCAGAGATTGTGGTGTTTTAAATGCGAAATAATGGGTAATGGAGCTTTTCAATGTAAAGGAGGGAAAGACGTGCCAAATGTGGAGGGGAACATGATTACGGTGAATGTGGGAGAAAAGTTCTGTTAATTACTGATGTCCCCTTTAAGGATGGAGCACCCATGGTCATGTGCAGTGTTGTTCTGTTTCAGTCTACAAACAAATCGATCCCTTAATGTGTCATTTAGGTTCTCTCCAAACTGGCAATGTTCAGACAGTTTCTTCAACTCTGCTACATATGTACTAACACTCTCCCCCTCATTCTGATCTCTCTTGTGGAAACGAAAACGTTCTGCGATGAGGAGTGGTTTGGGGGATAGGTGATTTTGCAATATCTCCACAATTTCTGTGAATGTTTCATTTGAGGGCTTCAGAGGGACAGTCAAATCTCTTACCAAACTGTATGTTTTTGGACCAATTAAACTCAACAACGCTGGTACTCTCTTGTTATCAGCAATGTCATTTGCAATGAAGTACTGTTCCAGTCGTTCAATGTAAGTTGCCCAATTTTCTGGCGTGTCGTCAAACACATCTATTTTCCCGCTGCTAGCCGTTCTCTTTACCTCTGGCTCCACGGGTCTTTGATCTGCCGCCTCGTTCTCGTCAGCTCTCCCCTCGTCTTCACTGCTTGCTAGCTGTTGTGCTACATGGTCAAAATCTTCCTCTTCCTACGAGCTCCATCTGTATTCGTGATGCACACTGCAGGAAATCATCCTGGTCGCCATTGTAGTGTCTTAACACTTAGTACTCATTTATATAATAAGAAAAACTCTGAATACAAGTAATTGAACTGGAGCTTCACATTTACTCAAACGAGTTAGTACCAGAATAACATAGAACACTGCGCATGACATTCAAAAACGTTTGCTCACAGAATCAGAGCTCACGTTTGCAAAGGCGGTTGAAATTGCTGTGGCTATGGAAATCGCGACTAAAGATGCATTTGCGTTGCAAAGTAAAAGAAGTACTGACCTGTCACAAATTTCCCTGCACAAGTTCATGCAGCCGACAGCGACCCCGTGTGGCCGAAAAATGCAACAGGTGTGACAGAGATGGTCACAGAGCAGAGGACTGCCGTTTCAAAGACGAAATTTGTGACAAATGCAGTAGAAGGGGGCACATTCAAAGAGCATGCAAAGCAAAATTCAGTCACAAAAGGAAAAATGAGCAAATTAAAGGGTCTGTGAATGCACTAGCAGAGAACAGTGGCAGTGATTCAGATGAACGATTAATTGGTACAATGGAGTTAACAGTGACTTCTCCCAGCAGTAGCATAATATGGGTGACACCAGATATCGAAGGCAAACCCCTCAAAATGGAGCTGGACACAGGATCTGCAGTGTCTATGATTTCCACTACCGTCTACAATGAGAACTTTAAGGCTATCAAGCTGAAGAACACAAATGTGTTGCTGAAGACCTACTCAGGAGAGAGATTGAGCCCAATGGGGGCGTTGCAGGTCAGAGTGCGTTATGGGGGGCAAACACAGCAGTTACAGCTGTATGTGGTGCCTGGAACTGGCCCCGCATTATTTGGCAGGGAATGGCTTTCAAAAATAAAGCTGAACTGGTGTGACTTGAAAATGCTCCACATGTTCCAGTCCAAAGAGAAAGGCACAGACCAAACACTGGAACACTTGCGGAATAAATACAACACAGTTTTCAGATGGGAACAGTAAAAGGCTTCACAGCAAAACTTCTACTAAGAGATGACGCAACCCCAAAATTCTGCAAAGCCAGATCTGTTCCATACTCCCTGAGACCAAAGGTGGAAGTGGAAATCGATCGCTTGCAGGATACAGGGATCCTGACAAAAGTGGACAGAAGCGAATGGGCCACACCCATAGTTCCTATTGTGAAGAAAGATGGGTCTTTTAGAATGTGTGGGGACTTCAAGGTAACTGAATTCAATGTTGCATGTGGACCGATACCCCATACCACATCTGGATGACATTTTTGCTGCACTAGCTGGTGGGAAACACTTCAGTAAAATCGATCAGAAACAGGCTTACCTGCAGCTACCGGTTGAAGAGAGCTCCAAACAGTACCTGACAATAAACACAAAGGTTTATACAGGTATAACCGCCTGGTTTTTGGCATTGCATCAGCCCCAGCCATTTGGCAATGAACTATTGACCAGATTTTGCAAGGAATCCCAGGAACCCAGTGTATCCTGGATGACATGATCATAACAGGACGCACCGACAGAGCACCTGGCTAACCTAAAAGAGGTCCTGAAAAGACTGAAAGAGTATGGTCTACAGGTAAACTTACAGAAGTGTGAGTTCAAAGACAAGCTTGTCTTCTGTGGACATGAAATTGACTGCAATGGATTACACAAAACACAGGACAAAATCGAGGCAGTGGTACAGGCACCACGACCACAAAATATCAGAAGTGAGATCTTTCATGGGACTGATCAATTACTACAGAAGATTCCTTCCAAACCTTTCAGCAGTACTCCAGCATCTATATCAGCTCCTGGAATAGAATAGGACATGGCGGCGGACAGAGCAGTGTGAAAATGCATTTCTGGAGGCAAAACGGCTCATATTATCTGAACAGGTCCTGATGCATTACGACCCTGAAATGCCAGTGAAGTTGGCTTGTGATGCGTCCCCCTTTTAATGGTAGTACAGAATTGGACACAACAGCTAAGGTAGCTAGCTAGCAACAATATGATATGATTTGACATCAAAGCAAACCTTAATTCTGACGGGAAGGGAAAGGTATCCATCTGATGTGTTGGAAGAGGCATGGGAGGAGGATGCATCAACACCCTGGAAATATGTTTGTGGTGCACTCACGCAACACTTATTTTGAGTGATAAATGAGTGTATCGTCTTCAAGATTTATAAGTCCAATCAAATTTATTTATATAGTCCTTCGTACATCAGCCGATATCTCAAAGTGCTGTACAGAAACCCAACTTAAAACAGCAAGCAATGCAGGTGTTGAAGCACCTCAATGCGTGTATTCTCATAAATGTAGCCCATATATTCATTCTTTGTAAGAATGAGATATTTCATCACTTTAAACTAGTAGCTAGCTCATCCTGATCATGTGTTGTTCCTTCTCACTTTCTAGAAGCAATCAGGTACAAGGCAAAAATACAGATATAGGCCTTCAATCAAACTGAGGACAGAGAAATACAGTATGTGTACACATGACAGGGTAAGGCTTCTTGCATGCATGGCTTTGAGATGTAAGAGTTGTTTGGATGACCCAATTGCTGGGTTGCAGGCATTGGGTCAATCGTTGGGTTGTTTTCTGTAAATACAACAAGGTTTGGTTGTTGGTGCTGGGTTATGGATTTTTGACCCAGCCAGTGGGTTAATTTACCCGCCACCAGCACGTGAGGTTCACCAGAATATTTGCAAGTACTCTAGTTCTAGTGTGACTGAGTGACTGACTAGTGGAAAACAGCTAACGTTATTCTGATCAAGGGTGTTTTGGCTGACTGAACAATCACTACGAATTATGCATGTGATGGTTGTTGAGGTTAAATAGTTTGTCCTATCATAATTGGGTAGCTTGCAAATGTTAGCTTGAGCGTTAGCTAGCTAACAACCGCTTGCTAGCTAACTGTAAGCTAGTGTAGTTAGTCATTTTCAGTGCTAATATCTTTGGCTGTTAGATACATGTGTTATTTCATAGTAACAAAGCACACTGGTTGAAATGCATTCCAGGTGACTACCTCATGAAGCTGGTTGAGAGAATGCCAAGTGTGTGCAATGTTGTCATCAAGGCAAAGGCACTTTTTTGGTTACTACATGATTCCATATCTGTTATTTCATAGTTTGATGTCTTCACTATTATTCTGCAATGTAGAAAATATTACAAATAAAGAAAAACCCTTGAATGAGTAGGTGTCCAAACTTTTGACTGGTACTGTATATTGAGACTTTATTTTTGATATTGCTACTACGCAAATATGCAAGTAACCATTTCACTGTACAGTTTACACCTATATCCTGTGCATGTGACAAACTTTGATTTGATTATTGTAGGCTGTTACTTTTACCACTTTTAGTCATGAAATCTTTTGTTGTTTACTACCCTACTCACTCTGTTTAGCACAAGACCTCACGTGAATCCTTAAAGAAATGGGTGGGGCCATTTTCTCAAGTGGGGTTACATGTTTAACTTTCAAAGCAAAATTGCTTTCCATGGTTCCTCAACTGAAGTATACCATTTTGTAGCTCAGAGTCTCTACTTCTATCCAATGTAAAACACCATTTCAAATGTTGCTACATACTGTAAGACCGAATTGAGGTAGTCAGTCACATTTTCATTGACCCTATGTAAAATAGCATCTACTTCTTCCACATTGTCATCGATAACCAATAGTACAACCTTAATGGAAACTTGAAAGACTCAACTTCACCAGAACTTCTTAGAACCATGTAGACAATTTGGGACTAGATACATTACACGCACAGATACCATAGTCAGCCTGGCCTTAATTTTACCATACTTGCTTTATTGGTCATTTGAACTGAAAGTGTCAGTGACCAACAACACACACATCACAGGCTGGGCGAAGCGCATGGGCACAATAGCGGTATACAGAGATTGTAGCTGGTAACACTCTGGCTGATAGATCACTCCTTCCGAAGTTCCTGAAAATGTCAGAATTGACTGACCTACATGTCTTAAAGTGATGGACTATCATTTCTCTTTGCTTACTTGAGCTGTTCTTGCCATAATATGGACTTGGTCTTTTACCAAGTAGGGCCATCTTCTGTATACCACTCCTACCTTATCACAACACAACTGATTGGCTTAAAAGCATTAAGAAGGAAAGAAATTCCACAAATTAACAAGGCATAGGTGTCTGGTTAGACTGTAAACTATCCTTCCAGACTCACATTAAGCATCTCCAATCCAAAATTAAATCTAGAATCGGCTTCCTATTTTGCAACAAAGCATCCTTCTCTCATGCTGCTAACCATACCCTCGTAAAACTGACTTTCCTACCGATCCTTGACTTCGGCAATGACATTTACAAAATAGCCCCCAACACTACTCAGAAAATTGGATGCAGTCCTTCACAGTGCCATCCGTTGTGTCACCAAAGCCCCATAATACTACCCACCACTGTGACCTGTATGCGCTCGATGGCTGGCCCTCGCTTCATATCCGTCGCCAAACCTACTGGCTCAAGGTCATCTATAAGTCGTTGCTAGGTAAAGCCCCGCCTTATCTCAGTTCACTGGTCACCATAGCAGCACCCACCCGCGCTCCAGCAGGTATATTTCACTGGTCACCCTCAAAGCCAATTCCTCCTTCGGCCACCTTTCAATACAGTTCTCTGCTGCCAATGACTGGAACGAACTGCAAAAATCACTGAAGCTGGAGATTCATCTCCCTCACTAACTTTAAGCACCAGCTGTCAGAGTCAAATTCGAATCTAACAGCGGTCAGGGAAATGGATCATTTCCCAGATCTTAGTCCTCATAAGGAAAAGGGATCGCTACCTGGCCAGATTCAGAAGGACAAATCTACAACAAGATTGACAGTTATATTAACTGTAGAAACCAGGAAAGATACAAAATGAATAAGGCCAAATCACAACATTATATAGATGCCGTTAATAACAACTTACATCAGCCTCAAACTGTGGAAAATTTGAATGGACATTGGCTCAAAAACTCCCCATAAGGTAGAATTGGCCTGGATATTGATGACATTTTATGTTTTTGACCAAGCAAAGTTTGCAAATTTAAACATTTTTTACAACTATAGCCTCATCCCTGGTTAAGTTACCCATCTGCTCTGGACACTATGGCCAGTCTTTCATAAACAACTTTTACCATAGCAACGTCTCACAAATGATTTGTTTGGGCTGTGCATGGTAACTGAGGACAATGTTTCCAATCTACTATGCTTAATGAGCACAAACAAAGCAACTGGGCTGGATAACCATCCTGCAAGATTCATAAAAGATAGTGCTTGTGTCACTGCTAAAATTATAACGCATATTGTAAACCTTTATTAGTTGGACAAGGTCTCCCTTGGAAAAGAGATGTTACGTCATTGAGAAAAACCAGTATAAATAAAGGTTAAATAAAATAAAAAATAAGTAGTGGTACATTTCCCAAGGATCTCAAAACAGCCTGGGTGGTTACACTTCACAAGAAGAGCAGTAAAACAAATGTAGGAATCTACAGACCTGTGTCAATCCTCAGCACCTTATCCAAAGGTGTTGAGAGATTTGTTTTTAATCAACTTGAGGGATACCTTCTTGAGCACAAACTTCTTTATGAACTACAATCTGGCTTCAGAACAGCTCACTCCACTTATACTGGCCTGATCTGTTTCACCTGTCTTTGTGCTTGTCTCCACCCCCTCCAGGTGTCGCCCATCTTCCACACTTACAATTGAAATCGGAAGTTTACACACACTTAGGTTGGAGTCATTAAAACTCGTTTTTCAACCACTCCACAAATTTCTTGTTTACAAACTATAGTTTTGGCAAGTTGGTTAGGACATCTACTCTGTGCATGAGACAACAACAATTGTTTACAGACAGATTATTTAACTTATCATTCGCTGTATCACAATAACAGTGTGTCAGAAGTTTACATGTGCCTTTAAACAGCCTGTAAAATTCCAGAAAATTATGTCATGGCTTTAGAAGCTTCTGATAGGCTAATTGACATAATTTGAGTCAATTGGAGGTGTACCTGTGGATGTATTTCAAGGCCTACCTTCAAACTCAATGCCTCTTTGCTTGACATCATGGGAAAATTAAAAGAAATCAGCCAAGACCTCAGAAATTTTTTTGAGACCTCCACAAGTCTGGTTCATCCTTGGAAGAAATTTCCAAACGCCTGGAGGTACCACGTTCATCTGTACAAACAATAGTGCGTAAGTATAAACACCATGGGACCACGCAGCCTTCATTCTGCTCAAGAAGGAGACGCGTTCTCTCTCTTAGAGATGAACATACTTTGGTGCGAAAAGTGCAAATCAATCCCAGAACAACAGCAAATGACCTTGTGAAGATGGGAGGTACAAAAATATCAATATCCACAGTAAAACAAGTCCTATATCGACATAACCTGAAAGGCCGCTCTGCAAGCAAGACGCCACTGCTCCAAAACCGACATAAAAAAGCCAGACTACAGTTTGCAACTGCACAGGAGGACAAAGATCGTACCTTTTGGAGAAATGTCCTCTTTGATGAAACAAAAATAGAACTGTTTGGCCATAATGACCATTGTTTTGTTTGGAGGAAAAAGGGGGAGGCTTGCAAGCTGAAGAACACAATCCCAACCGTGAAGCATGGGGGTGGCAGCATCATGTTGTGGGGGTGCTTTGCTGCAGGAGGGACTGGTGCACTTCACAAAATAGATGGCAACATGAGGACGGAAAATGATGTGGATATATTGAAGCAACATCTCAAGGCATCAGTTAAAGTTAAAGCTTGGTCGCAAATGGGTCTTCCAAATGGACAATGACCCCAAGCATACATGGCTTAAGGACAACAAAGTCAAGATATTGGAGTGGCCATCTCAAAGACCTGACCTCAACCCTATAGAAAATTTGTGAATTAGCGTGTGCGAGGAAGGAGGCCTAGAAACCTGACTCAGTTACACCAGCTCTGTCAGGAGGAATGGGCCAGAATTCACCCAACTTATTGTGGGAGAGCTTGTTGAAGGCTACGCGAAACGTTTGACTCAAGTTAAACCATTTCATTGAGTGTATGTAATCTTCTGACCCACTGGGAATGTGATGAAAGAAGTAAAAGCTGAAATAAATAGTTATCTCTACTATTATTCTGACATTTCACATTCTTAAAATAAAGTGCCTTGCCTTGCCTTGCCTTGCCTTGCCTTGCCTTGCCTTGCCTGACCTGACCTGACCTGACCTGACCTGACCTGACCTGACCTGACCTGACCCTGTACCCGCCTGACCACCCTGCCTGTCACTGACCCGGAGTCTCCCTGCGGTCCTGTACCTTTACTCCATCTCTGGATTACCGACCTCTGCCTGATCTGAGCCTGCCTGCTTTGACGCTTGCCTGCCCCGTTGGTACAATAAACATTGTTACTTCTACACTTGGGTCTTACCTTTATCCCTGATACTTATCCAGCTTTTTGACCACATTAAGCAGGAAAGTGAGGAGGGGAACTATACAGGTATGATATGGTCCATAACCAACCATCACAATACCAGAGCTAGTGTTATGTCTTGTAAAATCCCAAGAGTAAACAGTACTGCGAGGAGCACGTTTTTCTATATAGGCATTTGTCTATGGAATAGCCTTCCCTTGGAGATCAAGCAAATAAAGGTAAAAATAGCTTTAAAAAGCAGGACAAGGTTGTCTAAGTAAGGGAAATCACCCCACTGCCCCTTGTGCCCCCACTGCTGGTCAAGTGTATTTATTTGAAAGATCAGTATGATGTGCAATTAATAGGTTGTTTTAATGTGAAATGAATATGGTTGATTTTTAAGGTTAAGGAGAAGTGCAGTGAATAGTGCCACTTTTTAAGATGTCAATATAAATGAATGTATTTATGGTTGTTTGTATTTTTATCTTGTCTTATCATGTTATTGTTTTTACCATTGAGGACCACTTTGGAAATAATCATTTTAATTCATACTTTCAAGCGATATCCTCTGGGTCCACATTGTGCATTTTGTTGAGTATGTCTGTTAAGTTCAATGTCAGCAGCAATTTCCAGTGAGAAATGTTCTGTCTGAAGCCATTCCGCTATGGCTTTCACAGCCCTATAATAATGATAGAAGTTTTATCACCTTAAAAAGGGTTTATTTACAACCTATGGGGTATAACATGTTGGACAAAGAGGTATAAGAGAGTGACATACAGGGCATTCAGGAAGTATTCCACTTGACCTTTTCCACATTTTGTTATGGTACAGCCTTATTCTAAAATGGATTAAAGAAAAATACATCTTCATCAATCTACACCCAATACCCTATAATGACAAAGCAAATGTATTGAAAAAAACAAACAGAAATACCTTATTTACATAAAGTGGGTTTTCCTTTAAAAGTTGTGACATACATTCAGGATATTAGATATATAAACTTCAGTAACACCATGGTTTTAATAACACAGCTTGTGGGATGCTGGGGAATTGTATGGCATGGAGGAGTGCATGGCGTCATAGTCTTTACTGTCAGCCACTGTTGCCTTTAATGATAGTTCGACCACCAGAGGGCGTCTTTGAGAAGCTTGCTGGTGCTTGTTTACTTTTCCAAATGCAAGCCAGACACTTTGATTGCTATACCCTCTCCGGAAAAGCATATTCCACAGTTTTTAATGAGCCTAGTTTTGACAAAAAACACAAAATATTTTACAGATGGTCTCTCTTTCAAAATACAATGTTTTCCTAGAATTACCACAGCTCCATGACTACTGATGACAATCAGCAAATACCGATTTTGGGAAAATATCCTTTCTATTGTATTCTGTTATTTTCCATCATATTCATATTGTAAAGGGCTGGGGAATAACCTACCAATAGCTGGGACTCGATGAGTAGCCTACCAATAGCTGCTAGTCTAATATATACATTTAATATACACAATAACAAAGAAATCCATTCATATTTATTTTAGAAAGGTCATAAAAAAACATGCTTCGAAGACAATTTATTTCAAAATAACAGAGGAGCATTTTTTAAGATGCATTTACCTGTGCTATGATAGCTGAGATTGATGAGGGAAGAAAACGATTTATCCCATTTTAGAATAATGCTGTAATGTAACAAAACGTGGAAAAAGTAAAGGGGTCTGAATAATTTCCGAATGCATTGTATAGCCCCTAACCCTATCTTCGCCAATGATAACCAAGAGGGGCCTAGCTTCGTCCTTTATGACTGGGAAAGGCCTCAATTCTAGGCCGCAGGAAATCCTACATTCATCTTATTCGGTCAGAACAGGATAGATCAACAGTGATTTATATTACTGGTTTTCACCCTAAAAAAAAGTTAGTTGTGTCTTGCTGCATAACACATCGTCTACCCAGATGATGTGGATCATTGTCAGGTTATTAGATAAATAAGCTTCAGTAACACCATAGTTTTAATAGCACTTTAAACAGGTATAATGTTTTGTTTTGGGTCCACACTGGTAAGTTAACTTATGTAAATGTCTCGTCACAGAGGATTTTCTCCTGAATAACTGGTCAGGGCATAGTACTTTCCATTCAGCTTCAGGCAACTTTGATGTACAGCAAGGCTTGATCACACCTGTAGTGACTATTTCTATCTGTCAAATCCATTGTTCATTAGATATATCAATGTAATTACACCCAACACAATGTTGAAAAACAGAATGCTTCCCAACACTAGATCACATAACTAGATGTGATCTCAACGCTGCCAGCAATGTAGCAGAAGAAAGTGAAAGCTGCAACAGGGACTCTAACTAGGGCTCATGCATGGCAAAGTGAGCTCTAACAGCCATTTTTGCAGGTCTTCTATTTCTCCACATTTATTAATGTCACGATTGTCGTATGGAGGGGACCAAAGCGCAGCGTGGTTAGAATACATTCTTCTTTATTGAATGAAGAACACTTAAACAACAAAACGATTAGGACGACCGTGACCGCTATATAACCACTGTGCTAACGTGCAACATAACATAGACAATAACCCACGAAATACCCAAAGAAGATGGCTGCCTAAATATGGTTCCCAATCAGAGACAACGATAAACACCTGCCTCTAATTGAGAACCAACCAAGGCAACCATAGACCAACATAAACACCTAGATGAAAACAACCCCATAAATCTACAAAAACCCCTAGACAGTAAAAACACCACAGAATAAGACAAAAACACACATATCACCCATGTCACACCCTGACCTAACCAAAATAATAAAGAAAACAAAGAATACTAAGGTCAGGGCGTGACAATTGATGAACTATTATATTGTATGTATTTTGTGACAACCTGGTAGATTAACAATATTGGGTTGTTAACACTTTTAGTTATATATAAATAAATGTGGGACACAAAAAAAGGGAGTGTAGAACATCATTGCCAAAAATGCATTGCTACTGCAATAGTTACAGTTATGTAACAGTACTTCCGGCGCCGACAGAGATGGCCGCCTTGCTTCGCGTTCCTAGGAAACTATGCAGTTTTTTGTTTTTTTCCCCGTGTTATTTCTTACATTAGTTTGGAATTGTTAGCTAGATTACTTGTTGGTTATTACTGCATTGTCAGAACTAGAAGCACAAACATTTCGCTACACTCGCATTAACATCTGCTAACCATGTGTATGTGACAAATACAATTTGATTTGATTTGAACTCACGCCCTGACCAAACTAAAACAGAGACATAAAAAAGGAACTAAGGTCAGGATGTGACACCATGCTGATGATTTCAAGTTGTATTGGATGCATTTTTCTGTTGAAGACATTGAATTTAGTATATTTACCACATTTAGGATGTACATTTTTCCTCTCTTTGAAGTAAGTTCATGTGATTTGGTTTATGTAGATACATTTAAATGTTTAACACACAATAACCATAAACCAGATCTAATTTGCATATTCATGCTGAGTTTGCAGCGAATAGAATGTTTCCAAGAATTGTTTTCCAGAAGATCACAAGTTGCTGCAAATTTACAGTTTGCCATAAAACTAATTTGTATGTGAAAATAGGATCTTGCCGCAGTAGTAAGTAAAATTAGAAAATTGAACATTTACTTTCCTTATATATTCAATTCAATCTAATTTCAGATTATTAGAAACTCAAAAACATGCTTTTCATAGTAAGCGTCATACAATGAAACAGATGTGTTTTTAAGGACAATAAATAGGTTTGGCTGTATCAGGTCAGGATAAGGGTCAATGCATTTAGGGAATGGAGCAACAGGTGGAGCAACATAGCCAGTGAGTGGTACACAGCATGTAGTGGTGTACGATTTCATGCTTGACAGTAGGTCACTGTTCACACACACACTCCCTTCTTCTGTTATCTTTACCAGATTATGAAGCAAAAATCCTCCAATCAGCCAATCAGCAACTCCCCATTACTGTGATGCCAAATCAAATACTTCCCTTTAACGCTCACAGCTCTATCACATGATGACAGATAAACACAAGGCTATATGAAACACTATGTGTTCCTAAAAATTCCTAAATATTAAGAGTAGGTGAAATGGAATTGCAGAAAACGTCTAAATTGTAGAATAAACATGGGAGAATGTGTAGACCTGGGAGGGCATAGTCCCACCCACTGGAGCTAGGCCCAGTCAATCAGAATGAGTTTTTCCTTACAAAAAAACTTTATTACAGACTGAAATACTCCTCAGTTTCATCAGCCGTCCTGGTGACTGGTCTCAGACCATCCCACAGGTGAAGAAGCCAGATGTGGAGGTCCTGGGCTGGCATGAATACACATGGTCTGTGGTTGTGAGGCCAGTTGGACACACTGCCAAATATTTTAATGACATTGGAGGCAGTTTATGGTAGATAAATTAACATTCAATTATCTGGCAACAGCTCTGGTGGACATTGATGCAGTAGGCATGCCAATTGTGCTCCCTCAAAACTTGCAACATCTGTGGCATTGTGTTGTGTGACAAAACTCACATTTTAGAGTGGCCTTTTATTGTCCACAGCACAAGGTGCACCTTTGTAATGGTAATGCTGTTTAATCATCTTCTTAATATGCCACACCTGTCAGGTGGATGAATTATCTTGGCAAAGGTGAAATACTCACTAATAGGGATGTAAGCAAATTAACGCACAACATTTGAGAGAACTAAGCTTTTTGTGAGCATGGAAGATTTATTTTATTTCAGCTCATGAAATATGGGACCAACACTTTACATGTTGTGTTTATATTTTTATTCAGTATAGAGTACTTTTTCTCATCCAAAATTCTGTCATGACATTGACTTCAAAACATTTAATCCATCAGAGGCTATACAAAAATGAATTCTATTCTATTCTTAGCAGATTAAGGTAAGAGCAATATGGCCCCCAGACAAATACATCTCAGTGGCACTAATGGACTATACTTGTGATTAGATTACATATTGCTCAGCATTGTTCCAGGCTACCAGCCATGTCTTTTATGCTGTAGTCGGATAAAAAGTTAATGTAGAGCTGCAGATAGGATACACATAATATAATACATTGTACAAATAGGTCCTAGCTTGGTCATAACTAGCCTGCTATAACGGGATTACACAGTATGCGCATGCCTAATTTCAGTCATCAGCTTCATACGTGCAGTACCATACTGTAATCAGATTATACCACAATCACACCATCTACCGCGCTATGGTCTATATCAACCGAGACAGCTGTATCTATGTAGCCATGAAATATTTTTTCTCCATCTTCTTTGTATTGCAAAAACACAACTACTTACACACAATAAACGCTGTAACACAATATAATATTAAAATCATTTTTGATAACCCCCCAAACAATCAAAGTCGAGCTCATCAACATGAGGCAATATCATTCCCCTAGGAATACTTACACATAAAAACACTTTCTACCAAAACACTCTGGCTTGTTACCACCCACACCTTTAAAAAAAAAAGATATGATATGAAAAAGCTGTAAGAGATTAAATGAATCCCCGGGAAGGGCCATTACCTGTTCTTGGCTCGGCCCCCCTGACCAGCCTGGTGGCTTCTGTGGGGCCAGGGATGGGGGTCTTGACCCCGTCTGTGGTGGACATGGTCCTCTGGTCCTATGGACCTGGTAGTGGAGGGAATCTGAGCGGCTGAAGGGCCGGTGGTGGTACAGCAGCAGGGAGAGACAGAGGCAGCTGTCTGATCCTGGCTGGATCCCACAGGGTCTGTGTGTGTTTGTGTGTCAGAGCTCCCATTCATCCCCTACCACCTCTGTCATCAACTGACACTGCAGGCCGCTTTTTCAGGACCCTGTCTTTCAAAGATAATTTGTACTTCACAGATCTTCATTGTAAAGGGTTTAAACACTGTTTCCCATGCTTGTTCAATGACCAATAAACAATTAATGAACATGCACCTGTGGAACAGTCGTTAAGATGCCAACAGCTTACAGACGGTAGGGAATTAAGGTCACAGTTATGAAAACTTAGGACACTCGAGGCCTTTCTACTGACTCTGAAGAACACCAAAAGAAAAATGCCCAGGATCCCTGCTCATCTGCGTGAACGTGCCTCAGGCATGCTGCAAGGAGGCATGAGGACTGCAGATGTGGTCAGGGCAATAAATTGCAATGTCCGTACTGTGAGACGCCTAAGACAGTGCTACAGGGAGATAGGACGGACAGCTGATCGTCCTCGCAGTGGAAGACCACATGTAATAACACCTGCACAGGATCAGTACATCCGAACATCACACCTGCGGGACATGTACAGGATGGCAACAACAACTGCCCGAATTACACCAGGAATGCACAATCCCTCCATCAGTGCTCAGACTGTCCGCAATAGGCTGAGAGAGGCTGGACAGAGGCCTTGTAGCCCTGTTGTAAGGCAGGTCCTCACCAGACATCACCGGCAACAACATCGCCTATGGGCACAAACCCACCGTTGCTGGACCAGCCAGGACTGGCAAAAAGTGCTCTTCAAGTCGCGGTTTTGTCTCACCAGGGGTGATGGTCGGATTTGCTTTTTATTGTTGAAGGGAATGAGCTTTACACCGCGGCCAGTACTCTGGAGAGGGATCGATTTGGAGGTGGAGGGTCCATCATGACCTGGGGCGGTGTTAATGGGATTTATATGTTTAAATGAATGGTTAGAATATTCCACCTTGAAACCATATGATTGTATGAAATTGATTAGAATCATGAGATTATTCTAATGATGTGTGTGGTTTTAGTCAGTAGAATTATATATCCGTGAGTGTAGTTTTAATTAGAATTAGGGTATAACAATATATCTGTACAATATGTCAATTATAGTATCTTAAACACAGACTGTCTGAGCAAGAGTCGGTGCCGACCTTGGCTGGGGGCCACTGAGAGATTTGGTCTCACGGCCTCCCCTAATCTATATTGGCGGAGTAGGGAGACAGTATGTGTGTAGGATACCTGATGTTTGTGTGTGAAAATATGTGCGTGTGTGCGTAGGATACCTAATGTTTGTGTGTGAAAGTATGTGCGTAAGAAGCCAGTTTAAAATGAATGGTTTTGTACAACAGACCAGCGCTCTCGTGAATAAACCTTTTTGACTATTTTAGCTGGGCCTCCGTCTGTTTCATTCGACCAGTATCTTACAAATTCTAGGTTGCATACTGAGTAGTATAATTGAATTGGTTTATGAACCTTGAGAACATAATTCTCATAACAGGTGGTGTGTCATAGCATCATCGGACTGAGCTTGTTGTCATTGTAGGCGATCTCAACGCTGTGCATTACAGGGAAGACATCCTCCTCCCTCACTTGGTCCCCTTCCTGCGGGCTCATCCTGACATGACCCTCCAGCATGACAATGCCACTAGCCATACTGCTCGTTCTGTGCGTGATTTCCTGCAATACAGGAATGTCAGTGTTCTGCCATGGCCAGCGAAGAGCCCGGATCTCAATCCCATTGAGCACATCTGGGACCTGTTGGATCGCAGGGTGAGAGCTAGGGCCATTCAACACAGAAATGTCTGGGAACTTGCAGGTACCTTGGTTGAAGAGTGGGGTAACATCTCACAGCAAGAACTGGCAAATGTGGTGCAGTCCATGAGGAGGAGATGCACTGCAGTACTTAATGCAGCTGGTGGCCACACCAGATACTGACTGTTACTTTTGATTTTGACCCCCCCCTTTGGTCAGGGACACATTATTCCATTTCTGTTAGTCACATATCTGTAGAACTTGTTCATTTTATGTCTCAGTTGTTGAATCTTGTTATATTTATACAAATATTTACACATTTTAAGTTTGCTGAAAATAAACGCAGTTGACAGTGAGAGGACATTTCCTTTTTTGCTGAGTTTTTTTATAAAAATGTTCCCAGTCTGTAGTTTGAAAAAAAAGATATTGAACTAGCCAAAGTATTATGTTTGATCTCAATCTCTAGTATCAATGCGCATAATTTATTCAATTTTATCATAATAATTATTCACTTTACTGTTCCATTGCTGGGCCTTTTAGCAACAGTATAAAAACATCATTTGATCTGTTTCTGTCAATTATTTTAAGTTGAATTAGTCTATCAATTTAACCTAAACAATCGATTGAAAACGTTCAATTTATCCCTTCTATCAATTTGAATCAGACAAGCTATTAAAACGTTCAGTTTATATCTTATACAAACACTAGCGACCATAACTTTCCAGGCAAAATATACAAATAGATTATTTTACAATCAAAAACTCCGAATTCAGTCAACGCATTGACTGGGAATGGAACCCCGGGCCTCCCGCGTGGCAGGCGTGAATTCTACCACTGAACCACTAATGCTATGCGAAAAACTAAGATTCTCCGCAAATAAACCGAATTTACAAGTAAAATCAAGACACGTCACTATCGGCAATTCCCAGAAGAATAATAGCCCAATTTTAATAGTACAAACGTTACTCCAGCTATGATTCTCAAATTCCAAATGAATATATTAGCAATCAAAGAATAAAATGGACAGTTAATGACTAGGAAACAGATATTGCGCCTTTTAATAAAAGTAGATTATGTTTACTTATGCAACGTATTTCAATTACTTTACAACATCACATTAATCACGCAATGATAATTCGTTTAATGGAAAACCTTAGGCTTTATACGACATTATAAATTACATAGAGATTCCCTCTTAATTCGCTCTAACTTTATTCAGTTTATTCAATAAATCCCGCAACTTCTCTCATACTGGGAAGAAAAATATAACATGTTCAGACCTTAAGGGCAGTTAAATTTCCAATGTTTCACCCAGACGGAGATAATCCAATATGCGTTTTATAGTTACATCGTTAGGGTAAGATAACCAAAAGTGGACGCATTCGAATCAGTTTCTAGAGCTCAATTTCCCAGATTTTGTAGATTATTTTAATAGTAAACCTCGTCTTTATCAAATTATCCATTTAAGATACCAACTCTACGAATGGGTGGTTTAAATTGTATCTAATCATTCTCAGCATTACTTTATCAAACCTCTGAGGTCCTTCTTCCAATAGGGCTTCACCAAATGCCATGTTTTCACCTAGAATGCACAGTCCCTTTGGCCCCTCACCCCGACAGACCTCACCAAATCCCCACTGTGATCAATTCAGTGTCAGGACGGCTCTTGGTCACTGGCAACCGAACAGTGGCAGAGTATCTTTTGAGTCCACTAACCCTCAGATTACTCTCCCCTGACTCGGCCCTGCTTACGCCGCCAAGGTGCCTTCCTTACAAAGGAATTCACACTCAGAGTATAGGTAACAGGCATAATTAAAACACTTGACTTCAAATCTGTGTGTGGTTCGCTCACCTTTTTCTTAAAAAAAAAACTCAGTTCGATATGTGGTATCCACTCGGCTCGCTTCCTCTCAGATCGAAGGTTGGTCCATCTGCTTCGTTCCCGAAGTGTGGTTTCCCTAAGATCCCAAGTTTAGGGGATCCCTCGTGCACGATTTATTTACCTAGATCATCAGGAACGGTCACAGAGTGAAGATTCACATCCCATCCTCGTCGCCAAATGTCGTGGAAATTTCCTGTATTTACCAAATCATGAGAGCAAACCACACACAAGTCAGAGTTAGTTATCACAAAGTCCATCTTTAATTATATGAGCTCCATCAAAACCCTGTGACTCTCAGATCAATTCAGTGTCTATCAATGAATTCTCTGAGAGTCCCTTACACATTGCAACTGAGATCCTTTATAGCAAAGACACACATAGCCAGACAGCATCGGCATAATTTATCATTCAGCTTTGTCTCCTAAACTATTATCTTTTCTCAAACTCAGAACCTAAACAAATACTCCATATCAACAGGCATATATCAAATCCATCCTATCTTGACAAGATCACAGAGACACATTGACTGGCACACAGACATTGTGGAGCCAAGAGATACACGCTTGACCTCTCCCCTCTCTCCGGCCCAAATAACTTAGTCTTGACAGAACAGATACTGCAACCCTGCCACAGTATTATTCAAACACATTACATTTACATTTACATTTAAGTCATTTAGCAGACGCTCTTATCCAGAGCGACTTACAAATTGGTGCATTCACCTTATGACATCCAGTGGAACAGTCACTTTACAATAGTGCATCTAAATCTTAAAGGGGGGGGTGAGAGGGAATACTTATCCTATCCTAGGTATTCCTTAAAGAGGTGGGGTTTCAGGTGTCTCCGGAAGGTGGTGATTGACTCCGCTGTCCTGGCGTCGTGAGGGAGTTTGTTCCACCATTGGGGGGCCAGAGCAGCGAACAGTTTTGACTGGGCTGAGCGGGAACTGTACTTCCTCAGTGGTAGGGAGGCGAGCAGGCCAGAGGTGGATGAACGCAGTGCCCTTGTTTGGGTGTAGGGCCTGATCAGAGCCTGGAGGTACTGAGGTGCCGTTCCCCTCACAGCTCCGTAGGCAAGCACCATGGTCTTGTAGCGGATGCGAGCTTCAACTGGAAGCCAGTGGAGAGAACGGAGGAGCGGGGTGACGTGAGAGAACTTGGGAAGGTTGAACACCAGACGGGCTGCGGCGTTCTGGATGAGTTGAAGGGGTTTAATGGCACAGGCAGGGAGCCCAGCCAACAGCGAGTTGCAGTAATCCAGACGGGAGATGACAAGTGCCTGTATTAGGACCTGCGCCGCTTCCTGTGTGAGGCAGGGTCGTACTCTGCGGATGTTGTAGAGCATGAACCTACAGGAACGGGCCACCGCCTTGATGTTGGTTGAGAACGACAGGGTGTTGTCCAGGATCACGCCAAGGTTCTTAGCGCTCTGGGAGGAGGACACAATGGAGTTGTCAACCGTGATGGTGAGATCATGGAACGGGCAGTCCTTCCCCGGGAGGAAGAGCAGCTCCGTCTTGCTGAGGTTCAGCTTGAGGTGGTGATCCGTCATCCACACTGATATGTCTGCCAGACATGCAGAGATGCGATTCGCCACCTGGTCATCAGAAGGGGGAAAGGAGAAGATTAATTGTGTGTCGTCTGCATAGCAATGATAGGAGAGACCATGTGAGGTTATGACAGAGCCAAGTGACTTGGTGTATAGCGAGAATAGGAGAGGGCCTAGAACAGAGCCCTGGGGGACACCAGTGGTGAGAGCGCGTGGTGAGGAGACAGATTCTCGCCACGCCACCTGGTAGGAGCGACCTGTCAGGTAGGACGCAATCCAAGCGTGGGCCGCGCCGGAGATGCCCAACTCGGAGAGGGTGGAGAGGAGGATCTGATGGTTCACAGTATCGAAAGCAGCCGATAGATCTAGAAGGATGAGAGCAGAGGAGAGAGAGTTAGCTTTAGCAGTGCGGAGCGCCTCCGTGATACAGAGGAGAGCAGTCTCAGTTGAATGACTAGTCTTGAAACCTGACTGATTTGGATCAAGAAGGTCATTCAGAGAGAGATAGCGGGAGAGCTGGCCAAGGACGGCACGTTCAAGAGTTTTGGAGAGAAAAGAAAGAAGGGATACTGGTCTGTAATTGTTGACATCGGAGGGATCGAGTGTAGGTTTTTTCAGAAGGGGTGCAACTCTCGCTCTCTTGAAGACGGAAGGGACGTAGCCAGCGGTCAGGGATGAGTTGATGAGCGAGGTGAGGTAAGGAGAAGGTCTCCGGAAATGGTCTGGAGAAGAGAGGAGGGGATAGGGTCAAGCAGGCAGGTTGTTGGGCGGCCGGCCGTCACAAGACGCGAGATTTCATCTGGAGAGAGAGGGAGAAAGAGGTCAGAGCACAGGGTAGGGCAGTGTGAGCAGAACCAGCGGTGTCGTTTGACTTAGCAAACGAGGATCGGATGTCGTCGACCTTCTTTTCAAAATGGTTGACGAAGTCATCTGCAGAGAGGGAGGAGGGGGGGAGGATTCAGGAGGGAGGAGAAGGTGGCAAAGAGCTTCCTAGGGTTAGAGGCAGATGCTTGGAATTTAGCGTGGTAGAAAGTGGCTTTAGCAGCAGAGACAGAGGAGGAAAATGTAGAGAGGAGGGAGTGAAAGGATGCCAGGTCCGCAGGGAGGCGAGTTTTCCTCCATTTCCGCTCGGCTGCCCGGAGCCCTGTTCTGTGAGCTCGCAATGAGTCATCGAGCCACGGAGCGGGAGGGGAGGACCGAGCCGGCCTGGAGGATAGGGGACATAGAGAGTCAAAGGATGCAGAGAGGGAGGAGAGGAGGGTTGAGGAGGCAGAATCAGGAGATAGGTTGGAGAAGGTTTGAGCGGAGGGAAGAGATGATAGGATGGAAGAGGAGAGAGTAGCGGGGGAGAGAGAGCGAAGGTTGGGACGGCGCGATACCATCCGAGTAGGGGCAGTGTGGGAGGTGTTGGATGAGAGCGAGAGGGAAAAGGATACAAGGTAGTGGTCGGAGACTTGGAGGGGAGTTGCAATGAGGTTAGTGGAAGAACAGCATCTAGTAAAGATGAGGTCGAGCGTATTGCCTGCCTTGTGAGTAGGGGGGAGGTGAGAGGGTGAGGTCAAAAGAGGAGAGGAGTGGAAAGAAGGAGGCAGAGAGGAATGAGTCAAAGGTAGACGTGGGGAGGTTAAAGTCGCCCAGAACTGTGAGAGGTGAGCCGTCCTCAGGAAAGGAGCTTATCAAGGCATCAAGCTCATTGATGAACTCTCCGAGGGAACCTGGAGGGCGATAAATGATAAGGATGTTAAGCTTGAAAGGGCTGGTAACTGTGACAGCATGGAATTCAAAGGAGACGATAGACAGATGGGTAAGGGGAGAAAGAGAGAATGACCACTTGGGAGAGATGAGGATCCCGGTGCCACCACCCCGCTGACCAGAAGCTCTCGGGGTGTGCGAGAACACGTGGGCGGACGAAGAGAGAGCAGTAGGAGTAGCAGTGTTGTCTGTGGTGATCCATGTTTCCGTCAGTGCCAAGAAGTCGAGGGACTGGAGGGAGGCATAGGCTGAGATGAACTCTGCCTTGTTGACCGCAGATCGGCAGTTCCAGAGGCTACCGGAGACCTGGAACTCCACGTGGGTCGTGCGCGCTGGGACCACCAGATTAGGGTGGCAGCGGCCACGCTGTGTGGAGCGTTTGTATGGTCTGTGCAGAGAGGAGAGAACAGGGATAAACAGACACATAGTTGACAGGCTACAGAAGAGGCTACGCTAATGCAAAGGAGATTGGAATGACAAGTGGACTACACGTCTCGAATGTTCAGAAAGTTAAGCTACGTAGCAAGAATCTTATTGACTAAAATGATTAAAATGATACAGTACTGCTGAAGTAGGCTAGCTGGCAGTGGGTGCGTTGTTGACACTACACTAATCAAGTCGTTCCGTTGAGTGTAATAGTTTCTGCAGTGCTGCTATTCGGGGGCTAGCTGGCTAGCTAGTAGTGTTGTTTACGTTACATTGCGTTAAAAGAACGACAATAGCTGGCTAGCTAACCTAGAAAATCGCTCTAGACTACACAATTATCTTTGATACAAAGACGGCTATGTAGCTAGCTATGTAGCTAGCTACGATCAAACAAATCAAACCGTTGTACTGTAATGAAATGAAATGAAAATGTGATACTACCTGTGAATGCGACCGGGTTGTTGAGTTCTATTCAGAAGACGTTGGCTAGCTGTTGGCTAGCTAGCAGAGTCTCCTACGTTAAGGACGACAAATGGCTGGCTAGCTAACCTCGGTAAATTAAGATAATCACTCTAAGACTACACACTCTAAACCTTAAACAACACAATTATCTTGGAACTGTCACGAACCGGCTCAAAGCCCGTAACAAAGGGAGACAACATGGAGATAAGGAGTAGCAAAATATGTATTTATTAACTAAAGCAACTAAGTATAATATACAATGGTGTGTGTAATCAGTAATCAGTAGTGTAAGTGAGTGTTTTGCATGCATGAATGTGATAATGCAGGGTGATGAAAGGTGCCAAAGCAAACAAACAAAAGGCCACCAAGAACCACAACACAATCTACAACGGGTGTCTGCATGGAGAGAGTCTCCTCCATGAATATGGAAGAGGTCTATTTATCCTGGGAGACACCTGGCCCAGGTGTTTCCCATGTAGCTGACGACCCTCTCAACTCCGCCCACTGGCATCCTAATAAGGAAACAAGAACAAAGACAGAATACGGCAGACAGAGTGGGAGGGTCGTCACATTCCCCCCCATAAAACCGGGGACCAACAAGGACCCCGGAACAACATACCAGCCTCCCGCGTCCCAAATTGACACAGGCACCCGCGTCCCAAATTGACACAGGCACCCGCGTCCCAAATTGACACAGGCCTCTGCGTCCCAAATTGACACAGGCCTCTGCGTCCCAAATTGACACAGGCCTCTGCGTCCCAAATTGACACAGGCCTCTGCGTCCCAAATTGACACAGGCCTCTGCGTCCCAAATTGACACAGGCCTCTGCGTCCCAAATTGACACAGGCCTCTGCGTCCCAAATTGACACAGGCCTCTGCGTCCCAAATTGACACAGGCCTCTGCGTCCCAAATTGACACAGGCCTCTGCGTCCCAAATTGACACAGGCCTCTGTGCCCCAAATTGATGAGGGTTTACGTGTTCACACTTACAATTTGCCCCAGCCAACCTCCTCCCCAGACCTCAGCAACCTTCGCACAGGAAGCAACATTTAAGAGGAAAGAAAACAAGACCAGGAGGGAGCAGACAGGACAGAGAGAACATGACAATACGAAACAATGGTCAGTCACGTAAACATTAGGAACAAGGCGCACGAGAGAGCGCATCAGCAATCACGTTTTCAGTCCCCCGGATGTGCCTCACATCGAGATGGAATGATTGTAAAAATAAACACCATCGCATTATCCTCTGGTTTGGACACATCATGGACCTCAAAAAGTGAGGGGTTATGGTCGGTGTAGACCACAATAGGTACTACCCCGACCCGACATACACTTCGAAGTGTTGTAGCGCCCAAATGAGTGCTAGCGCTTCCTTTTCAATAACCGAATAGTTCAACTGATAATCGTTAAACTTTTTAGAAAAGAAACTAACAGGCCTCTCAATCCCAGACACATCTGCTTGCAGCAAAACTGCACCTGCCCCCACATGACTAGCATCCACCTGCAAGGTAAATGACAAATCCATGCGAGGAGCAGCCAGCACTGGAGTTGAGGTAAGCAACCTCTTTGAATCTTCAAAAGCGTGTTGACAACGAGTAGACCAAACGTAAACAGCCTTAGCTTTCAGCATATCTGTCAAGGGAGCGACCACAGTAGAGAAGTTATTACAAAAACTACGGTAATAACCAATCATGCCCAAGAAACGCATCAGTTCCTTTTTAGTAGTTGGTGGTGGAAAAGCATCAATAGCCACCACTTTAGCCCGAACAGGACGCACTTCACCCTGCCCAACCACTTTTCCAAGGTATGTAACGGTCGCCTGAGCAAACTCACATTTTGCCAGATTGATTGTGAGGCGACCCGCAGCCAGACGTTCAAACAAGGCTTGAATACGGGACAGATGTTCTTCCCAAGTATCTGCATAGATCACTACATCGTCCAAATAAACAGCGCACCCGGTCAGACCGGCGACAACCCTGTTCATAAGTCGCTGAAAAGTGGCAGGTGCATTGCGCAGACCGAAACTCATAACTGAATACAAGTACAGACCAAAGGGTGTAATAAAGGCAGAGATTTCACGTGCCCTACTCGTCAGTGGCACCTGCCAATAGCCTTTTAACAGGTCAAATTTGCTCACAAACTTAGCTGCACCGACTTGATCTACACAGTCCTCCATCCGAGGAAGAGGAAATGAATCTGGCTTTGTGACACTGTTTACCTTACGGTAGTCCGTACAAAAACGGTTTGTTCCATCCGGTTTACTGACCAAGATACAGGGAGAAGCCCAACTGGAGAAAGAATGCTCTGCTATCTTACTCTCCAGCATGTACTTGACCTCAGCATCCAGACAACGTAGTTTCTCTGAAGAAACTCTATAGAACCGCTGACGAATGGGGTCAGCACCTCCAATGTCAATATCATGTTCTATTAAGTTTGTACGTGTAGGTGTATCAGAAAATAAACCTGGAAATCTCTGAATCAGACCAACCATCTCTTTCCGCTCATCAACAGGTAGGTGAGTGAGAAGACTGTCTAAAATATCCAGTGTTTCTGAATTTTTCAATCTACCCTGCAATATACAATCGTCAGGACCAGGAACATCTTCCTCCTCATGCACAGATCTAGCACGACAAGAACCCAAGGAAACAACGGTATCAGCCAAAAGAACAGGTTTACCGTCCTCTGTAGAATCCCACTGTTCAGTCTCAGAGGAACGTGCATAATAGGGTTTTAACAGATTTACATGGCACAGCTGGTGTGCTTTCCTCCGTTCTGGAGTGGCAACTAGATAATTTTGCTCAGTGTACTGGCGCACCACTGTATATGGACCTTGAAACTTGGCTTGAAAAGGAGAACCAACAATTGGCAGCAGAGCAAGAACCTGGTCACCTGGACTAAAGTGACGAGGCTCAGTTCGGCGATCAAATATGCCCTTCATCCTCTCCTGTGAAGATGATAACTTCTCTTTAGCCATTTCACCAGCGGCATACAGCCGTCGCCGGAAATCACACACATACGAACACAGGGACTGAGGAGGCTCGGGAGACTTCCAGTCATCCTGGAGAACAGATAAAAGTCCACGCACCCTATGTCCAAACACAAGGTCATTTGGACTGAAACCTGTGCTCTCCTGTGAAACTTCCCTAGCGGCTAACAGTAACCGAGGCAACCCCTCCTCCCAATCCTTATCCATCTCAGTACAATAAGCTCTCAACAAAGACTTAAGTGTTTGATGGAAACGTTCCAGTGCTCCTTGACTTTGCGCGTGATAGGCGCTAGACACATTGTGTTTAATATGGAGCTGTTGAAGAACCTGACCAAACAGATTAGAGGTCAAATTAGATCCTTGATCACTCTGAATGACCTTAGGGATTCCAAACAATGAGAGAAACTGAGTCAAAGCTTTTAACACCGATTTAGTCGTGATAGATCGGAGAGGATAGGCAGCAGGAAACCTAGTGGTCTGACACATAACAGTGAACAGGTAACTGCTACCCTTTTTAGAACGAGGCAGAGGACCCACACAGTCAATAATCAGATACTCAAAAGGTTGGCTGAGTACAGGAATAGGAAACAATGGTACTGGTTTAATAGCTTGATTAGGCTTACCAGTTAATTGACAGGTGTGACAAGTTTTGATAAAATCAGAAACATCCCTCTTTAATCTAGGCCAAAAGAAATGTCTTAATATGCGATTGTAGGTTTTCCTCACCCCCATATGTCCAGCAACGTCACTGTGAGAAGTTTCCAACACCAACTCACGAAGCTTAACTGGTACAACAACCTGACTAATTGCCTCCCCCAGAAAAACACTATCATGAGACACCCACTTTCTCATCAGGACATCCTCTTGGAGAAAATAGCCATGGGCGACATCTCCCAACTGTTCTATAGGCACAATTTGATTACGCAAATCTTTCAACGTGGGGTCATCCCGTTGAGCATTGATTAGATCTGAGCGGGTTACAGATAACGGGATAACAGGGAAAACAGTGACATACTTTGTATTATTATCATTAGTCGTCGCAGTGACTAGTTCGCCACGGCTCATAGAACGTGTCACTGCACACGCAGAGAACACCTCTGGGAAACTCTGTACACTCTCATCAGGAATCCCAACAAATGACGGCTTAGTGGAAACCACTAGAGATGGAAACACGACTGGCCATACATGCTCACCTGCTAAGTTATTCCCAAGGATAACGTCGATACCCTCAATAGGCAACGAAGGACGCACCCCCACAACAACTTCACCCTTCACCAGCCCACAATCCAACATCAGTTTATGCAATGGAACTGACAGAGTGTTCAAACCTATTCCCCTAATTAGAACACTATTCCCGAATCAGTCTCAGCAGAAAAGGGTAACACAGACTCCAACACAAATGATTCAGAGGCACCTGTGTCTCTCAGGATCTTCACTGGCACTAGGTCTTTACTTCCTAACATAGACACAAAACCTTCTGTAATGAAAGGTAAATAGTCTGGATCAATATGGACTTTCCCATTCTCTTGGGCCTGAGGAAATGAGTCAAGAATGAACTGATGTGGAACAGGTGCAGCTAACGCAGCAGGCTTAGATTTAGCGTAAGCACCCTTTGACCTGAGAAGTGGACATTCGTTTTTCCAATGACCTGAACCTTGACAGTAGTGACACTCCTGCCCAAAGTCAGCCTTACCATGGGAGTCAGGTTCAACCCTAGTTGAATAGAACTCTGCCCGAGAACCAAAGTATCTCGGTGAGCGAAGCCCAAATCTATCCGAACGCCCCCACTCTTTCCGAATACGGGGTTTTGCAAAGACACTTTTGTGAGTCAACACATACTCGTCCGCCAAAACCGCAGCTTCAGCAACATTCTTTACTTTCTGTTCATTAATATAAGTGGCAATACGATCAGGAATTGTGTCCTTAAATTGCTCTAACATAATCAGATCACACAGCCCTTGGAAAGTCACAACTGCAGAGGCAGAACACCAGCGATTAAACTGTAAAGATAACTGTCGCGCAAACTCAACATGAGTCTGGTTATCGTCCCTTTTTAAAGTTCTAAATCGTTGGCGGTAAGCCTCAGGGACCAATTCATAAATCTGTAACACAGCTGTTTTAACTTTATCATAACTGGCACTGTCGTGTACACTAAGAGCTGAATATGCTTCCTGCGCTTTACCAGTCAGCACACACTGCAACATTAAAGTGCGGTCAGAATCAGGCCAACTTCTAGCGTCAGCAACCCGCTCAAACAATGAAAAGAATGTCTCGGGGTCCCTTTCATTAAACCGAGGCAATAACCGCAAGTTCCCAACAATATCAAATGTCTCTGGGGCACGACCAAAAGCGGAACTACCCCTAGGTAAATCTGGGTCACCTTCCCAAAACAAACTCTCCCCTGAGATCTTTCCTTCCCTAACCAACTCTATACGTTCTTGTTGCAACTTGATTTTAGCACGCTCCATATCTTGTTTAAATGCCAATTCCTTTTCATATTTCACACGATCATGCTCTAGCTTCTCACGATCATGCTGCCGATCATGCTCTAGCTTCTCACGATCATGCTCTAGCTGTAACAAAAGCAGTTCTTTCTGCTGTTCAAAAGAAGGCTACTAGGACTAACCGATGGAATGGCCATTGTAACGTTATGGGGAGACAACAAATCCTCAGCAGAGGCTGGCCCGGTGGTAACTTCAAGAATACCACTCTCCATCAGATTGGCTTTCAATATCAACCTAATAGAATTCTTTAGACGTTTATCACTAATCTCAACCTTTTAGTGTTCCGCGACCTTCAACAGCTGTTCTTTAGTACCTAAATCTAACAATTCCTCTGATGGAGAGCGAATGAACTTATCTACATAAGACGCCATAATCACACAAAAAAATTCTCGCTCTTCCCTTCTGCTGAGCACACCAGAACACAACCCGAGAATTGACAATCACCCTGAGCACCACAGAAGAGAGATGAGATATGGAGCTTCCCCAAAACCTACAATAACTCAACCCTAGTCTTCGTGCAGATTTGCGGTGGGAATTTACGCACTGTAGCCCGCTGGCAAGGAAATAGAACTCCCCAGCATGCTGGCAAATTCCACCAAGCCACGGATGTGCCCCGAGACAACTGCTCAGTCCACAGACACCACACAAAAATAACAAACATTAACCATGCCCAACATATTCCAAAAAATGAAACACGTCGCTAAACCTATCAGGGAAAAAGGCTATAGCTCCGGGTAGCAAGTTCCACTACCCTACCCAAATCTCCCACCGAGGTACACAGCAGATTACTCACTTCAGACTGACGTCCCAACAGAAAGTAGAACAAGAGTTCAGGCTAGGCAGGGCCTGGAAACTAACCATTATACTCTCTCCAACGCAGCACACAAACCAAACAACAAAGGCAACCAATACTGGGCCGATCACACTCAAACACCATATTCAAACTAAACACGTACCTCCACGGTCTCCCAAACCAATAGTTCAAAGATCCCGGACGAGCCCCCACTTGTCACGAACCGGCTCAAAGCCCGTAACAAAGGGAGACAACATGGAGATAAGGAGTAGCAAAATATGTATTTATTAACTAAAGCAACTAAGTATAATATACAATGGTGTGTGTAATCAGTAATCAGTAGTGTGAGTGTTTTGCATGCATGAATGTGATAATGCAGGGTGATGAAAGGTGCCAAAGCAAACAAACAAAAGGCCACCAAGAACCACAACACAATCTACAACGGGTGTCTGCATGGAGAGAGTCTCCTCCATGAATATGGAAGAGGTCTATTTATCCTGGGAGACACCTGGCCCAGGTGTTTCCCATGTAGCTGACGACCCTCTCAACTCCGCCCACTGGCATCCTAATAAGGAAACAAGAACAAAGACAGAATACGGCAGACAGAGTGGGAGGGTCGTCACAGAACGAAGATACGAAGACATTCTGATGAGAAGTAACTTACAAACATATGATGAATATAAAACATTTTACCTATGTTACCAACTAATTCTGATTATTCTCCAACACTACTTTGAAGGATCTCAAGTATAAAATCTATTTAGATTTGTTTAACCCTTTTTTACTACATGATTCCATATGCATTTTTTCCATAGTTTTGATATCATCACTATTATTCTACAATGTAGAAATAGTCAAAATAAAGAAAAACCCTTGAATGAGTAGGTATGTCCAAACTTTTGACTGGTACTGTATGTATGTATATGTATATATACTCAACTGCATTTATTTTCAGCAAACTTATCCAAAATGGCATAGCAGTGGGGATGTCTGTTTTGATTGTCTTGTCCCGACCCTTGTATATATTGTTTTTTTTCTTCGTATATATGTTGTAATTATTTGTATTATTTTTTAAATCTCATTTTCCATCTACGGACTGAACATACTCTCCTGCTAGCCAGCTAATTAGCTACTAGCTAGTAGTCAGTTAGCTACTGCTAGCGGTCATCACCGTTAACCCGGACTGGCTGCCTCAGCCCAGGCAACTCCTGCCAGCCTGCACAGCGCGATATCTACCCAGAGCATATCGGACTGCTTTTCTACCACATCTCCGGATTCCTACTGCAAGGTCTGAACCTTTACTCCGTCTAATGTCTCTGTCCCGAAGAAAGCACCAGTTAGCCTGGGGCTAGCCTTGAACTAGGCCCATCTCCCGGCTAGCCGAAGAGATTCCATCAAGCAATCCCTGGGCTCCAATTACCTCTTTTGCCAATTGGCCTGGACCCATTGCTGCTGACACGGAGCCCCGCCGATCCTTCATGACTGGTCTACCGACCCGTCTGTGGGGGTTTCAACAGACTCTCCTGTTGCGACCTTCCCCTGATGCCCATCTGCTAGCCTGCTGCTAGCCTCGGGCCTGCTAGTTTTCTGAATCGCCGTGCCTCCAGCTTGCCTAGCTACTCACTGGACCCTATGATCACTCGGGTACACATGCCTCTCCCTGATGTCAATATGCCTTGTCTATTGCTGTTTTCATTAGTAATTTTTGTCTTATTTCATTGTAGAGCCTCCAGCCCTGCTCACTATGCTTTAGCTAACCCTTTTGTTCTACCTCCCACATATGCGGTGACCTCACCTGGTTTAAATTGTGTCTCTAGAGACAATACATCTCTCATATTCTGAGATCCCCAAAGAAAGGAAAGCTGCTGCGGTCATCCCCCTCACCCTCAAAGGGTGACACTCTAGACCCAAACTGGGTCTATCCTACCCTGCCTTTCTAAGGTCTTCGAAAGCCAAGTTAACAAACAGATCAGCGACCATTTTGAATCCCACCGTAACTTCTCCTCTATGCAATCTGGTTTCTGAGCTGGTCATGGGTGCACCTCAGCCACGCTCAAGGTCCTAAACGATATCATAACCGCCACCGATAAAAGACAGTACTGTGCAGCTGTATTCATTGAACCTGGCCAAGGCTTTCAATTCTGTCAATCACCACATTCTTATCGGCCAACTCGAATCCCTTGGCTTCTCAAATGACTGTCTTGCTTGGTTCACCAACTATTTCTCAGACAGAGTTCAGTGTGTCAAATCGGATAGCCTGTTGTCCGGACTTCTGGCAGTCTCTATGGGGGTGCCACAGGGTTCAATTCTCGGGCTGACTCTTTTCTCTGTATACATCAATGATATTGATCTTGCTGCTGGTGATTCTCTGATCCACCTCTACGTAGATGACACCATTCTGTATACATCTGGCCCTTCTTTGGACACCCCCTAACCTCCAGATGAGCTACAATGCCATACAACACTCCTTCCGTGGCCTCCAACTGCTTTTAAATGCTAGTAAAACTAAGTGCATACTCTTCAACCAATTGCTGCCTGCACCCTCCTGCCCGACTAGCTTCACTACTCTGGACGGTTCTGACTTAGAATATGTGGACAACTACAAATACCTAGGTGTCTGGTTAGACTGTAAACTCTCCTTCCAGACTCATATTAAGCATCTCCAATCCAAAATTAAATCTAGAATCTGCTTCCTATTTTGCAACAAGGCCTCCTTCACTCATGCCGCCAAACATACCCTTGTAAAACTGACTATCCTACCGATCTGCTGCCAGTGACTGGAACAAATTGCAAAAATCTCTGAAGCTGGAGTCTTATAACTCCCTCTCTAACTTTAAGCATCAGCTGTCTGAGCAGTTTACCGGTCACTGTACCTGTACACAGCCAATCTGTAAATAGCACACCTGACTACCTCATCCCCATATTATAACTTACCCACTTGCTCTTTTGCACCCCAGTATCTCTACTTGCACATCATCATCTGCACATCTATCACTCAAGATTTAATGCTAAATTGTAATTATTTTTGCCTCTCGGGCCTATTTATTGCCTACCTCCCTAGTCTTCTACATTTGCACAGACTGTACATAGATTCTTCACATTGTTATTTTGTGTTATTGACTGTATGTTTGTTTATGTGTAAGTCTGTGTTGTTGTTTTTGTCGCACTGCTTTATCTTGGCCAGGTCTCAGTTGTAAATGAGAATTTTTTCTCAACTTGCCTACGAGGTTAAATAATTAATTAAAAAACTTAATGTGAATATTTGTATGAACATAACATGATTCATCAACTGAGACAAACTGAACAAGTTCCACAGACATGTGACTAACAGAAATGGAATAATGTGTCCCTGAACAAAGGGGGGTTCAAAATCAAAAGTAACAGTCAGTATCTGGTGTGGCCACCAGCTGCATCTCCTCCTCATGGACTGCACCAGATTTGCAAGTTCTTGCTGTGAGATGTTACCCCACTCTTCCACCAAGGAACCTGGAAGTTCCAGGACATTTCAGGGGGGAATGGCCCTAGCCCTCACCCTGCGATCCAACAGGTCCCAGACATGCTCAATTGGATTGAGATCCGGGCTCTTCACTGGCCATGGCAGACATTCCTGTCTTGTAGGAAATCACGCACAGAACGAGCAGTATGGCTGGTGGCACTGTCATGCTGGAGGGTCATGTCAGGATGAGCCTGCAGAAAGGGTATCACATGAGGGAGGAGGATGTCTTCCCTGTAATGCACAGCGTTGAGATTGCCTGCAATGACAACAAGCTCAGTCCGATGATGCTGTGACACACCGCCCCAGACCATGACGGACCATCCACCTCCAAATCCATCTCGCTCCATAGTACAGGCCTTGGCTTAACGCTCATTCCTTCGACGATAAAAGCAAATCCGGCCATCAACCCTGGTAAGACAAAACCGCGACTCGTCAGTGAAGAGCACTTTTTGCCAGTCCTGTCTGGTCCAGCAATGGTGGGTTTGTGCCCATAGGCGACGTTGTTGCCGGTGATGTCTGGTGAGAACTTGCCTTACAACAGGCCTACAAGCCCTCAGTCCAGCCTCTCTCAGCCTATTGCGGACAGTCTGAGCACTGATGGAGGGATTGTTCGTTCCTCGGGCAGTTGTTGTTGCCATCCTGTACCTGTCCCGCAGGTGTGATATTCGGATGTACCGATCCCGTGCAGGTGTTGTTACATGTGGTCTGCCTTTGTGAGGACATTGCAGTACATTGCAATTTATTGCCCTGGCCACATCTGCAGTCCTCATGCCTCATGCCTCCTTGCACCATGCCTGAGGCACGTTCTTTTGGTGTTCTTCAGAGTCAGTATAAAGGCCTCTTTAGTGTCCTACGTTTTCATAACTGTGACCTTAATTGCCTACCATCTGTAAGCTGTTAGTGTCTTAACGACCGTTCCACAGGTGCATGTTCATTAATTATTTGTGGTTCATTGAACAAGTATGGGAAACAGTATTGAAACCCTTTACAATGAAGATCTGTGAAGTTATTTGGATTTTTATGAATTATTTTTGAAAGACAGGGTCCTGAAAAAGGGACGTTTCTTTTTTTATATATATATACACTACCGTTCAAAAGTTTGGGGTCACTTAGAAATGTCCTTGTTTTTTAAAGAAAATCACATTTTTTGTCCATTGAAATAACATGAAATTGATCCGAAATACAGTGTAGACATTGTTAATGTTGTAAATTACTATTGTAGCTGGAAATTGTTGATTTTTTTATGGAATATCTTCATAGGAGTACAGAGGCCCATTATCAGCAACCATCACTCCTGTGTTCTAATGGCACATTGTGTTAGCTAATCCAAGTTTATTATTTTAAAAGGTGATCATTAGAAAACCCATTTTCAATTATGTTAGCAGAGCTGAAAACTGTTGTCCTGATTAAAGATGCAAAAAAATTGCCTTCTTTAGACTAGTTGAGTATCTGGAGCATCAGCATTTGTGGGTTCATTTACAGGCTCAAAATGGCCAGAAACAAATAACTTTCTTCTGAAACTCGTCTATTCTTCTATTCTTGAAGGCTATTCCATGCGAGAAATTGCCAAGAAACTGCAGATCTCGTTAAACGCTATATACTACTTCCTTCACAGAACAGTGCAAACTGGCACTAACCAGAATAGAAAGAGGAGTCGGATGCCCCGGTGCACAACTGAGCAAGAGGACAAGTACATTAGAGTGTCTAGTTTGAGAAACAGACGCCTCACAAGTCCTTAACTGCTTCATTAAATAGTACCCGCAAAACACCAGTCTCAATGACAACAGTAAAGAGGCAACACTGGCCTTTTCGGCAGAGTTCCTCTGTCCAGTGTCTGTGTTCTTTTCCCATCTTAATCTTTTCTTTTTATTGGCCAGTCTGAGATATGTCTTTTTCTTTGCAACTCTGCCTAGAAGGACAGCATCCCAGAGTCACCTCTTCACTGTTGGCATTGAGACTGGTGTTTTACAGGTACTATTTAATGAAGCTGCCAGTTGAGGACTCATATCTCTATGCTTATTATCCATCTTTCATATAATTTAGCAGACACTCTTATCCAGTGCGACTTACAGGAGCAATTAGCTAGGGGCCATCAACAGATTTTACATCTAGTCAGCTCTGGGATTTGAACCAGTGACCTATTGTTTACTGGCCCAATGCTCTTTTTCCCTAAGCTATCTGCCGCGCTGTTCCTCTTTTCCAACTAGAACTGACTTTGCTGATAACTTCTTTATTGAGGAGTAATGTACTTACTACGACTGTGATGTGTGCTAAATGTAATGTAAAATCCTGCCTCCATATTTATTATGCTCCTTCTTTCCTTCTTTCGTTTTTTCTTTCTCTCCCCTCATTCTTTCTGTCATTCTTTCTTTCTGTTTCTCTCGCTCTCTCTTTCTATCCCTCTCTCTTTGCAGGTGATGCAACAGGTGCATCATAGACAGTCCAGTACTTGCAGCAGATGTACACAGCCCAGCAGCAACACTTCATGTTACAGACAGCAGCCCTCCAACAGCAGCAGCAACTAAGCAACGCTCAGTTCCAAAGTCTAGTCGCTGTGCAGCAGGTGTTTGTGTGTGTGTGTCTGTCTGTATTTGTTAGAGCATTAGTTGTTTAGAAGTTAATTAGAAATAGGGTGCATATTAATGACCTTAATAATAGGGGGTGCCCTTTGAGCCTAACAAACCTATTCAAAAACAGTGTGACAGTGACATGTCGTTTATGGCTTTAAGGGACATTTTTTAAACAAGGCATAGGTTGTGTGCGCTATTGACTTGCTAGCTGACAGACTGCCAAAAATACTTCCCCACGCTGCCTTCCTTCCCTCCATTTCTATCTGCGATGGCAATGCTTCCTGTGGGCTAATGTGTGGATGGATGGATGGAGAGCCCTCTTTTGTACACTGCATTTGTTTGTACATTGTTACCTCTCTCTCTCTCTCTCTCTCTCTCTCTCTCTCTCTCTCTCTCTCTCTCTCTCTCTCTCTCTCTCTCTCTCTCTCTCTCAAAGCTCAGAGGGAGAATGTATGTATACCTGGGAGACTCCAAGGCATATACCAGTGTCAAGGGACCCACAGCATACTTCATATACAGTACCTTGTTAGAAAGAAAGGGTTTTGTTTTGTTTGGGGAAACGAGGGAAGGTCCAGAAACAGGAATAAAAAGGTCGGCCATTTTCTAAACACACAGAGATAATAACTCTCGCAGTACGTCCAAGTTAACACGTCAGTTGAATGGAGAAAGGAGTCCTTGCCTATGTCTCTGTCTCACTTTCCTGGGGTTCAAGGCATCGACTTTTGTTTAGAAATCTGTGAAAAATGACAGTGACATGGAAATGGACCTTAATACGATGACATGAAATTGAGAGTATATCTTAATAGCACAGGAGACTGCTGAGGGAGGCCGGCTCATAATAATGGCTGGAATGGAGTAAATGGAATGGTATCAACCACATGGAAAACATGTGTTTGATGTGTGCAATACCATTCAATTTATTTAATTCCAGCCATTTCTATGAGGCCGTCCTCCCCATTAACATTTTACTGCAGTGGGCTAAATCAGGGTCACAGAGTGTCTTGGTAGACTTAAATAAATCTACTTTGAAACAAAAGTATACACCTCACACACATGATTATGGGCTTAAAATAAGAGGAAACCTTTACCATGTCGGATATAGAGTTGAAATGTATTACATTAGCATTTTAATCCCAACATTACACTTTATATATATCACAGAAGACTGAAATATAACAAAAGCAGTTTGATTTTTAAAATGTGTATGTATGTTTAATTATAAAATTAATTATGAAATTATGAAAAATATGAATAACATTACACACGAGGCCACTAGAGGGCAATATGGTCATTTGACTGCAGGAGAGGGCTATGGTGCCATCTGATTAGTGGTCAGTGAATCCTCCTAACAACATTGATTAAAACAATGGACAGTCCAGCATTGACAGCAGTCATTATAGCAGTAACACTTCACAGCCTGCCGGCATAATGCTTTATATCTTGCTATAAGCATGTATGAGCCCCATTACAGCTATAGCTAAAGAGAACTACTGGTTGCTCACAACTAGCCAACTTAAGACTCCCGTATAGTTTCCCCCAACATAACATGAATTGGTTCTCCATCAGTATGAGGCCTGGCTGGGTAACAGCTCTCGTGGGTTAAAGAAGGAGACCAAGGTGCAGTGTGATTTTTAATTAACTGAAACACCGCAACAAAATAACAAAGTAGAAAAAACAAAAGTGCACAGTTGTCAGGCAACAAAACAGCTAAACATAAAATAACTCCTCACAAAACCCAAACGGAAAATCACAACTTATATATGATCCCCAATCAGAGACAACGATAGACAGCTGCCTCTGATTGGGAACCACACTAGGCAAAAACAACAAAGAAATAGAAAACATAGATTCTCCCACCCGAGTCACACCCAGACCTAACCAAACATAGAGAATAAATAAGGATCTCGAAGGTCACGGCGTGACAGGCTGGTCAACATGGGCTCTTGATGGCTGACGTGTCAGTTCCTCCCTGGTGGCACACTCATCTTACATCTTATGAAGGTCTTTACGCTCCATTAGAGAAGCGTAGGCTACACTTGGGGGCTAAAACTGTCCATTACTCTGGCCTGTATTGGATTTTCCCTATGTAGTGGCAAATATAAGTAATAAAGTATGTAGAGCCATTCAGAGCCAGAATAGTCCATAGAGCATTAGCCCGTGTCCTGTTTCTGTAGCCTGAGGCAGCTTACAAGTACATTCTCTGGACAGGATGCTAATCTATAGCATGGCCTAATTATAAGGGACAACATCAATGAATATTTAGTATATTGCAGGGTGGCACAAATTATCTATTGATGGTTTTGATATTGGAACCATTTCATTTCCTACGTTTCCCAGGTTACCATAGTGGCAGGACGACAGAGCTACAATCTGAGTGGGAACACTTCTTAGCAGACAGGTTCCACACAGACAAGTAGAACTGTTGATATAGCTGTTGATATAGCTGTCTTTGTCTGTAGCTAGTCCACTGAGTTCAATGACTGTCCCAGTTTCTGTCTGCTTGGGTCCTTGTATTCTTGTTTGTCTTGGTGTGTGCTGCATGTCCATGTCTGTAAGTCTGTTCCTGCATCTCTGTGTCTTTTTCAGGACTTTCTGTGACTGATTATATATAGGGCGTGTTCATGAGGGGGCAATCTTACAAAACGTCCATCACATTAACATATTGTGCTGAAGAAATATGTTTGGAATTGTGTTAGTATAGTCATAACAGTACACTTCCTTCCTCCTCTCCCAGGTAAACCTGGCCACGCCTCCAGCAGCAGCCCAGCTAATCAGCAGAGCACAAAATGTTAGCTCTGCCCCCACATGTATCCTCCAGCAGGCCATGCTCCTGGGCAACGCCTACAGTCCCGCCCTCACCACCAGCCAAGCTCAGATGTATCTGCGGGCTCAGATGGTAAGGAAATGGCACACACGCACACACACTCCACATTTCTCATTCCTATTTCTCCTAGGTCAATAGTCATCTCTTCTCCACATGACTGGATGGGCACCCTTCATCTGAATAGTGATGGAAAGTTTGGATATGGCTTTATTTTCTGAAAACTTTCCTTCCTCTGTCTACCCCATCTAGTTTTTGTTTTCCATATGATTCAATATGATGTTTTTCTTCATGTGGCCAGGGTATAGAACTGTGGCACAACAGAGGCTAATTTAGGTGGAAAACAAAACTCAAGACTTGAGTGTCAGTCATATTTTTCCTGGTAGAAATACTGAGGTTCCTCGTATGATTTTTGGAGTAATGTTTTTTTTTGACAACATTGCAATCTGTAACCATCAAGCGCCACTGAGTTGCTATCCAGTTTAGATCAGAGTAACACAATAGGTACAATGCTGCACATGACTGGCCTTATTCAAAATAAAATTGCTGTCATGGAAGAAAATGCCTTAGCCATGTAGTTCATGGAGTGCGAGATCCAGTTGAAAGAGCTTTGTTACTGTTGTTATTTTCTGTCTTAGCACAGTGGGATAACACAACCTTGGCTGAGGGCTTAGTTGGTCCTGAATTGGAGCAGTGTTAGTGCCAATATTTGTTGTTCTTTGTCCCCCCAGCTCATCTTCACCCCAACTGCAGCTGTTGCCACTGTCCAATCAGAGGCCTTCATACAGGCCGCCATCAACCAACAGTCTAATAGTGCAAGGTAATATTCACCCCACAACATGCACATCCAAGTGCACTCACAACCTCAATGAGCACACATACTGTATGCACAGACACAGCTACACACATTATCACACAACAAACATCCTCACCACACACATACCATGGACACTATATTGTCGCTCTAAATATCCTGATTCCCACAGGTGCAGAACATTGCCATCCGTAGCCAGCAGGAGGCTCCCTCTTCCTCCTCTCAGCTCCAGGGCCTGTATCTCAAACAGATGTTTGGAGAGGCCCAGCTCTCCCTGGCTGGCCAGCTCAGGAGTCCCACCCCGGGGCCACAGGGAGCCCAGCTGGGGCCCCTGTAGGCCCCTTCAGAGGGCGGGCAGAAGGGTGAGGGCCACATGGAGCTGAGTGCCCACCTGGTGAGTGTGAGACACAGTTTGACAGCTGTCAGCAGTCAACCCAGGTAGATAACATTCAAAGCACCCTGGTCAGGACTTCCATGCTCAAACACATTATTAGGTTAGCATAACAGAGAAGCATGGGTTTTCATAAACATGACAACTGTAGTGCATGTGGCTGCAGCCAGAGCTGCTATTTCTGTGCCATGCTGAACAAGAAGTGTTAAGCAACATGAATGTCCACATTCAAAAGAGAATCAATCAGCTGTTGATTTTTTACTTTTGTGATATAGACATCATATTTCACGCGTTCTTTCATAATTTTGTCAAATGGCACTTCCATAACCTCGTCTCCACTATAGGGCCTTTTGAGTTCTACAGTATTTCCTAACCACATCACCAGGGACAGGGCTGTCTGTCAGACCTATCCAAATGCTTTTCTGTAAATGCATGCCAGCCCTTCATTAGACAGACAGCCCTATCCACGTGAACCCACTAACAGAGGAAATGGATTATTATTACAGGACTTAAAGGGGAAATGACCTAATCAGTCAGAAAGCCTCAGCCAGACCCCAGTAACAGCTCCTATACTGAGCAAACATGGCAGAGATGAATCCTAAAAGTATCTTAATGGCAAGAGGAATGACAGCTTCAAAACACAGCAGCAGCAGCAGTACACTCAGCATAATTCTAATATGAAGAGTTCCTTGACTTTAACTAGAGTTCCAATAGTCCATCAACATCAACATTCAACCTCTACTGCCTGTGTCCAGTATGCAACACTATGTGCAGACAGTGATCCAATTCCGTCCTTCTTGTTATTGGTAGAATTCTTTAGAAATGTTGACAGTTTTGTGCTGAATCTCTCCGCTCAACTTTTTACTCATGTGGATCTAATTAGAAGTTGGGATAAAGGGGATCTCCCAAACACTGTCTTACACAATCACCTCCTTCCTGCAGCAGTGTAGCTTTAAGAAGCTCTAAGCAGAACCAGACTGTTTCCGTAGTGAAGCTAAAGGTGAGGAGGACAAGCTTGCAGCGGAGGCCTGACCCATGGGTCTCCACAACCGAGCTAAGGTACTCCTAATCAGCTACTACCAGATGGGGGTTGGCTGGGTGCACGCCATTCAGCGCAGCACATCTTCCTCTCTGCCAACATGTGCGCACAGGAACCCCCCCCCCATCTCAGGGACCAAAATCAATAGATCAGAGGCAGGATTCTCTGTTATTGATAAAAATGCATGCCACGATAGTTGCGCTACTGTTTTTCTTAAAATTGTTTGGTGGTATTTGCTTTTGATTTAGTTGTGTTTGTTGGGTTATATTAACAGGCTCAATTGGTTCATGTATGGAACATTGTGTGCTGGATTTTATTATTTATTGATATGTGTAAAACCAAAAGTATACTGCGGGGGGTGAGATCTAAAAATAAATGTAGTCCTGCTTTATGGCATTTCGCGAAGGCTCTATGTTATACTAATTGCACTATACTTTTTTGTGCATGTAGATATGATTGTCCTTGTTCGATAGAGCCATTTCAGCGATATTTGGATTCATTGCTAAATATACAAGCAGACCATTTGTTTCCAGTCTCTGAAAGCCTACAACTTGTGTTGGGCGGTGCTTCGTGGTCTGGCCCCCATCCCTCCCCCAAGGCGGGCCTTTTTGAAAAGGAGGCGGAAACTAACAACAAAATAGTTTGGTCAAAACTGAAAGAACTGACCATATGTAATGGCTTCAAGTGATTCCTTTTATCAATACAAATTCGACCATGGAGCATTTCTTATAGGGATGCACGATATATTGGTGAACATATCGGAATCGGACGATATTAGCTAAAAATGCCAACTTTGGTATCGGCCGCTGTCTAGTTTAACGCCGTTGTGATAAACCGATGTCAAAACTGACGTGCATACCTATATAACGTAGGTACATGATGTTATGACGCCACATAAAATTTTGCGCTGCACCTGCAACACAGTATTCCTAACCTAGCCCACAATGTCTGCTGTGTGGATCGAGCAGTCAACAAGTCAAGCAGTCATTTGAAAGAGTAAGAAAATTTCAGCGAGACAACAAAGACAAAATCCATTAATGCCAAGATAATGGGATTCATTGTGTCATGTTTGTCATTTATTATCATGTCTTGTCCCTGTGCTCCCCATTCTATTCGTTTCCCTCTGCTGGTCTTATTTGGTTCTTTCCCTCCTTCTATCCCTCTCTCTCCCCCTCCCTCTCTCACTCTCTCGCTCTCTCTTCTCTCTATCGTTCCGTTCCTGCTCCCAGCTGTTCCTATTCCCCTAATCATCATTTAGTCTTCCCACACCTGTTCCCGATCCTTTCCCCTGATTAGAGTCCCTATTTATTCCTTTGTGTTCCGTTCCTGTCCCGTCGGTTCCTTGTTTAGTATTCACCATGCTGTGATTGCGTTTCGCCCTGTCCTGTCGTGTTTTGGCTGTGATTGTATATCGCCCTGTCCTGTCGTGTTTTTTGCCTTCATCAGATGCTGCGTGTGAGCAGGTGTCTCTGTCAACTACGGCCTGCGCCTACCCGGCGACCTGCAGTCTGTGGCCGCTTCTCCAGTTATTCCCCTCTACAGACTAGAGGATTTTTGTTATTCCCTGTTTGGACTTAAATAAACTCTGTTTCTGTTAAGTCGCTTTTGGGTCCTCTTTCACCTGCATGACAGAAGGAACCGACCAAGGAATGGACCCAGCGACTTCAGACGCTCGTTACACTGCCGTCGAGATCCAAGGAGCCATGCTCGGCAGACACGAGCAGGAATTGTCTGCTGCTCGCCATGCCGTGGAGAACCTGGCCGCTCAGGTTTCCGACCTCTCTGGACAGTTCCAGAGTCTACGTCTCGTGCCACCTGTTACTTCCTGGCCTGCCGAGCCTCCAGAACCTAGGGTTAATAACCCACCTTGCTACTCCGGGCAGCCCACTGAGTGCCGCTCCTTTCTCACGCAGTGTGAGATTGTGTTCTCTCTCCAACCCAACACATACTCTAGAGAGAGAGCTCGGGTTGCTTACGTCATTTCACTCCTTACTGGCCGGGCTCGAGAATGGGGCACAGCTATCTGGGAGGCAAGGGCTGATTGCTCTAACAAGTTCCAGAACTTTAAAGAGGAGATGATTCGGGTTTTTGACCGTTCAGTTTTTGGTGGGGAGGCTTCTAGGGCCCTGGCTTCCTTATGCCAAGGTGAACGGTCCATAACGGATTATTCTATTGAGTTTCGCACTCTTGCTGCCTCTAGTGAGTGGAACGAGCCGGCGCTGCTCGCTCGTTTTCTGGAGGGACTCCACGCAGTGGTTAAGGATGAGATTCTCTCCCGGGAGGTTCCTTCAGATGTGGACTCTTTGATTGCTCTCGCCATCCGCATAGAACGACGGGTAGATCTTCGTCACCGGGCTCGTGGAAGAGAGCTCGCATCAACGGTGTTTCCCTGCTCCGCATCGCAACCATCTCCCTCCTCTGGCTTTGAGACTGAGCCCATGCAGCTGGGAGGGATTCGCATCTCGAATAAGGAGAGGGAACGGAGGATCACCAACCGCCTGTGCCTCTATTGCGGAGTTGCTGGACATTTTGTTAATTCATGTCCAGTAAAAGCCAGAGCTCATCTGTAAGCGGAGGGCTACAGGTGAGCGCAACTACTCAAGTCTCTCCATCAAAGTCCTGTACTACTTTGTCGGTCCACCTACGCTGGACCGGTTCGGGTGCTACATGTAGTGCCTTGATAGACTCTGGGGCTGAGGGTTGTTTCATGGACGAAGCATGGGTTCGGAAACATGACATTCCTTTCAGAGAGTTAGAGAAGCCTACGCCCATGTTCGCCTTAGATGGTAGTCATCTTCCCAGTATCAGATTTGAGACACTACCTTTAACCCTCACAGTATCTGGTAACCACAGTGAGACTATTTCTTTTTTGATTTTCCGTTCACCGTTTACACCTGTTGTTTTGGGTCATCCCTGGCTAGTATGTCATAATCCTTCTATTAATTGGTCTAGTAATTCTATCCTATCCTGGAACGTTTCTTGTCATGTGAAGTGTTTAATGTCTGCCATCCCTCCCGTTTCTTCTGTCCCTACTTCTCAGGAGGAACCTGGCGATTTGACAGGAGTGCCGGAGGAATATCATGATCTGCGCACGGTCTTCAGTCGGTCCCGAGCCAACTCCCTTCCTCCTCACCGGTCGTATGATTGTAGTATTGATCTCCTTCCGGGGACCACTCCTCCTCGAGGTAGACTATACTCTCTGTCGGCTCCCGAACGTAAGGCTCTCGAGGATTATTTGTCTGTGTCTCTTGACGCCGGTACCATAGTGCCTTCTTCTTCTCCGGCCGGGGCGGGGTTCTTTTTGTTAAGAAGAAGGACGGTACTCTGCGCCCCTGCGTGGATTATCGAGGGCTGAATGACATAACGGTTAAGAATCGTTATCCGCTTCCCCTTATGTCATCAGCCTTCGAGATTCTGCAGGGAGCCAGGTGCTTTACTAAGTTGGACCTTCGTAACGCTTACCATCTCGTGCGCATCAGAGAGGGGGACGAGTGGAAAACGGCGTTTAACACTCCGTTAGGGCATTTTGAGTACCGGGTTCTGCCGTTCGGTCTCGCCAATGCGCCAGCTGTTTTTCAGGCATTAGTTAATGATGTTCTGAGAGACATGCTGAACATTTTTGTTTTTGTCTATCTTGACGATATCCTGATTTTTTTCTCCGTCACTCGAGATTCATGTTCAGCACGTTCGACGTGTTCTACAGCGCCTTTTAGAGAATTGTCTCTACGTAAAGGCTGAGAAGTGCTCTTTTCATGTCTCCTCCGTTACTTTTCTCGGTTCCGTTATTTCCGCTGAAGGCATTCAGATGGATTCCGCTAAGGTCCAAGCTGTCAGTGATTGGCCCGTTCCAAGGTCACGTGTCGAGTTGCAGCGCTTTTTAGGTTTCGCTAATTTCTATCGGCGTTTCATTCGTAATTTCGGTCAAGTTGCTGCCCCTCTCACAGCTCTTACTTCTGTCAAGACGTGTTTTAAGTGGTCCGGTTCCGCCCAGGGAGCTTTTGATCTTCTAAAAGAACGTTTTACGTCCGCTCCTATCCTCGTTACTCCTGACGTCACTAGACAATTCATTGTCGAGGTTGACGCTTCAGAGGTAGGCGTGGGAGCCATTCTATCCCAGCGCTTCCAGTCTGACGATAAGGTTCATCCTTGCGCTTATTTTTCTCATCGCCTGTCGCCATCTGAGCGCAACTATGATGTGGGTAACCGTGAACTGCTCGCCATCCGCTTAGCCCTAGGCGAATGGCGACAGTGGTTGGAGGGGCGACCGTTCCTTTGTCGTTTGGACAGACCATAAGAACCTTGAGTACATCCGTTCTGCCAAACGACTTAATGCCCGTCAAGCTCGTTGGGCGTTGTTTTTCGCTCGTTTCGAGTTTGTGATTTCTTACCGTCCGGGTAGCAAGAACACCAAGCCTGATGCCTTATCCCGTCTGTTTAGTTCTTCTGTGGCTTCTACTGATCCCGAGGGGATTCTTCCTTATGGGCGTGTTGTCGGGTTAACAGTCTGGGGAATTGAAAGACAGGTTAAGCAAGCACTCACGCACACTGCGTCGCCGCGCGCTTGTCCTAGTAACCTCCTTTCGTTCCTGTTTCCACTCGTCTGGCTGTTCTTCAGTGGGCTCACTCTGCCAAGTTAGCTGGTCATCCCGGTGTTCGAGGCACTCTTGCGTCTATTCGCCAGCGCTTTTGGTGGCCGACTCAGGAGCGTGACACGCGCCGTTTCGTGGCTGCTTGTTCGGACTGCGCGCAGACTAAGTCGGGTAACTTTCCTCCTGCCGGTCGTCTCAGACCGCTCCCCATTCCTTCTCGACCATGGTCTCACATTGCCTTAGACTTCATTACCGGTCTGCCGTTGTCTGCGGGGAAGACTGTGATTCTGACGGTTGTCGATAGGTTCTCTAAGGCGGCACATTTCATTCCCCTCGCTAAACTTCCTTCCGCTAAGGAGACGGCACAAATCATTATTGAGAATGTATTCAGAATTCATGGCCTCCCGTTAGACGCCGTTTCAGACAGAGGCCCGCAATTCACGTCACAGTTTTGGAGGGAGTTCTGTCGTTTGATTGGTGCGTCCGTCAGTCTCTCTTCCGGGTTTCATCCCCAGTCTAACGGTCAAGCAGAGAGGGCCAATCAGACGATTGGTCGCATACTACGCAGCCTTTCTTTCAGAAACCCTGCGTCTTGGGCAGAACAGCTCCCCTGGGCAGAATACGCTCACAATTTTTCCTTCGTCTGCTACCGGGTTATCTCCGTTTCAGAGTAGTCTGGGTTACCAGCCTCCTCTGTTCTCATCCCAGCTTGCCGAGTCCAGCGTTCCCTCCGCTCAAGCGTTTGTCCAACGTTGTGAGCGCACCTGGAGGAGGGTGAGGTCTGCACTTTGCCGTTACAGGGCACAGACGGTGAGAGCCGCCAATAAACGCAGGATTAAGAGTCCAAGGTATTGTTGCGGCCAGAGAGTGTGGCTTTCCACTCGCAACCTTCCTCTTACGACAGCTTCTCGTAAGTTGACTCCGCGGTTCATTGGTCCGTTCCGTGTCTCCCAGGTCGTCAATCCTGTCGCTGTGCGACTGCTTCTTCCGCGACATCTTCGTCGCGTCCATCCTGTCTTCCATGTCTCCTGTGTTAAGCCCTTTCTTCGCACCCCGTTCGTCTTCCCTCCCCCTCCCGTCCTTGTCGAGAGCGCACCTATTTACAAGGTACATAAGATCATGGACATGCGTTCTCGGGACGGGGTCACCAATACTTAGTGGATTGGGAGGGTTACGGTCCTGAGGAGAGGAGTTGGGTTCCATCTCGGGACGTGCTGGACCGTTCACTCATCGATGATTTCCTCCGTTGCCGCCAGGATTCCTCCTCGAGTGCGCCAGGAGGCGCTCGGTGAGTGGGGGGTACTGTCATGTTTGTCATTTATTATCATGTCTTGTCCCTGTGCTCCCCATTCTATTCGTTTCCCTCTGCTGGTCTTATTTGGTTCTTTCCCTCCTTCTATCCCTCTCTCTCCCCCTCCCTCTCTCACTCTCTCGCTCTCTCTTCTCTCTATCGTTCCGTTCCTGCTCCCAGCTGTTCCTATTCCCCTAATCATCATTTAGTCTTCCCACACCTGTTCCCGATCCTTTCCCCTGATTAGAGTCCCTATTTATTCCTTTGTGTTCCGTTCCTGTCCCGTCGGTTCCTTGTTTAGTATTCACCATGCTGTGATTGCGTTTCGCCCTGTCATGTCGTGTTTTGGCTGTGATTGTATATCGCCCTGTCCTGTCGTGTTTTTTGCCTTCATCAGATGCTGCGTGTGAGCAGGTGTCTCTGTCAACTACGGCCTGCGCCTACCCGAAGCGACCTGCAGTCTGTGGCCGCTTCTCCAGTTATTCCCCTCTACAGACTAGAGGATTTTTGTTATTCCCTGTTTGGACTTAAATAAACTCTGTTTCTGTTAAGTCGCTTTTGGGTCCTCTTTCACCTGCATGACACATTGCCCTTGACAATCAACCGTTCTGTCGTGGGTGATGGCTTTCGTGACTGGTTGAGCACCGGTACACACTAATGTTACCAAGTGCGCTATTGTTCAGATGTTGCCCTGCCGGAGTTACACAGTAATAGCTCACTGCTATTAGCTTCACGACATACTATGGAACGCCATTTGGGTCTTTGCGTGTCAAAAAAGATACATGTCAAATAACACTATTTGACAATAACACTACTTGACGTGTTAAATTCGCTTTTAATTTTGACATCAAATAACAGTTATATTATAGATTGTTGGGTGTTATGAATTTGCATGTGCAAGCCCCACCACTACTATCAGTAGCACTGTCAAAGCTGTACAAAAAGTCTGCAAACAAGCAAACACCGGCCACAAACAATGTGTTTACAATACCGCGTTGGTAATGAAGCATTATTTGTTCGACCACAACTTCTGGGGTAGCTAGCTTTGGGGTACCTAGCTAGCAACAATACAACCAACCTGAAAACAATGACCAGTAGAAACTGCAGTCATTTTCACTAATCTTAGCAATGATTTTGGAATCGTTGTGAGTAAGTATTAGCTAGGTAGCCACTTGTTGTTTGCCAATTGAAATGTAACTTTAGTTCATGAAAAATAAATAGCTAGGCAGCTACTTAACCCTGTTGCCCAAAGCTAACGTTATAAGCAGCCAGCTAGCTTCATCTGGCTAGTGAGGAGTGACCTGACCGGGTTATGTGTTGTGAAGCTAGCCACAATAATTATCGCGGGACAGTGACTGTCTGAAATCACCTCCCCAGTCAGCCTATTGTGTGTATTGACATTCATATTGCACTGTACAGCTATTGCACTGTACAGATTGGGGATCAATGAAATGGGGTAACAGTCTACTCAATACCCAAGATATTTTTTCCCCAACGTCCTCCTCAGAGTTATCAGACTCCAAACCATCCACGCAGTGTTGTTTTTCCTCTGGAATAGTGTTCAATACACATAGGTTAACAATAAATGTGTCTCAATTCACAGTTGTTTCAGAGTCCCGCAATAAGAGCTACGATGCTAATGATCTCTGGGTGTCACTGAGTAGACTGATACCTCATGTCATTGATCCACAATCCATAGGTAAGGCTGTACAGTGAAATAAGTATGCCCCCAATGCAATTCTAAAGTATAATACATCCAGTCTGATTTCAACAGATATTTGTCAAATTAACAAATTATTGCCTTTTGTTGATTTTATATAACAACATTCCAACCTCGTTTAGCATGATCTATTCAATTATGTGAGTGGTGATCCTAACTGACCTAAGACAGGGAATTTTTACTAGGATTAAATGTCAGGAATTGTGAAAAACTGAGTGTAAATGTATTTGGCTAAGGTGTATGTAAACTTCCAAATTCAACTGTATATCAAATCAGTACTCTAGGTTTAATTATTACATGATTAAACTAATCATGTAAACATTAACTAGGAAGTCGGGGCACCACGGGAAATGTTGATTACAAAGTTATCATTTTCCGAATGTAATTCTTCAGATATTTTAATATCAGATCAATTAGTCTTCTATTAATGAATTCTGAATCGTTACCTTATTAGTCTCATTCCAAACGTCAAGAAAATTAATGGTTATCTGCACAAAACGTTTCCATAATGAATCAACAATATACAAATTGGCTTATTTATTTATTTACTAACTAACTAAATAATCACACAGAATTACATAACAAACAAACAGTACATATTGGTTACGAACAATGATAGAAAAGTCCCTAGTGGGTTAAGCTGATATGACGGCTTGGTAGTCAAAGGAAAGGTATGGGGCCTGAGAAAGAGCGGAAAAGACCAAGTGGATTCACTGCTCTATAATTACATTAATTGAAATGCTAATCCTTTGCACATGCACGGCCACTCATTCGAGAATAATTGCAATGTATCTATATTTACTCCTCTATCTCGTTGTTGTCTTCTCTGTTGGAATCCTCGATCATCCTGTAGGGTTCATCAAATCAAATCAAATGTATTTATATAGCCCTTCGTACATCAGCTGATATCTCAAAGTGCTGTACAGAAAACCAGCCTAAAACCCCAAACAGCAAGTAATGCAGGTGTAGAAGCACGGTGACTAGGAAAAACTCCCTAGAAAGGCCAAAACCTAGGAAGAAACCTAGAGAGGAACCAGGCTATATGGGGTAGCCAGTCCTCTTCTGGCTTTGCCGGGTGGAGATTATAACAGAACTTGGCCAAGATGTTAAAATGTTCATAAATGACCAGCATGGTCAAATAATAATAATCACAGGCAGAACAGTTGAAACTGGAGCAGCAGCACGGCTAGGTGGACTGGGGACAGCAAGGAGTCATCATGTCAGGTAGTCCTGAGGCATGGTCCTAGGACTCAGGTCCTCCGAGAGAGAGAGAGAAAGAAAGAATTCACACAGGACACCGGATAGGACAGGACAAGTACTCCAGAAATAACAAACTGACCCTAGCCCCCCGACACATAAACTAGTGCAGCATAAATGAGACAGGAGGGGTCAGGAGACACTGTGGCCCCATCCGATGGCACCCCCGGACAGGGCCAAACAGGAAGGATATAACCCCACCCACTTTGCCAAAGCACAGCCCCCACACCACTAGAGGGATATTTTCAACCACCAACTTACCATCCTGAGACAAGGTCGAGTATAGCCCACAAAGACAGCCCTTGCCTTGACAGGAAGCCAGTGTAGGGAGGCTAGCACTGGAGTAATATGATCAAATATCTTGGTTCTAGTCAGGATTCTAGCAGCCGTATTTAGCACTAACGGAAGTTTATTTAGTGCTTTATCCGGGTAGCCGGAAAGTAGAGCATTGCAGTAGTCTAACCTAGAAGTGATAAAAGCATGGATACATTTTTCTGCATAATTTTTGGACAGAAAGTTTCTGATTTTTGCAATGTTACGTAGATGGAAAAAAGCCGTCCTTGAAACTGTCTTGATATGTTCTTCAAAAGAGAGATCAGGGTCCAGAGTAACGCCGAGGTCCTTCACAGTTTTATTTGAGACGACTGTACAACCATTAAGATTAATTGTCAGATTCAACAGAAGATCTCTTTGTTTCTTGGGACCTAGAACAAGCATCTCTGTTTTGTCCAAGTTTAAAAGTAGAAAGTTTGCAGCCATCCACTTCCTTATGTCTGAAACACATGCATCTAGCGAGGGCAATTTTGGGGCTTCACCATGTTTCATTGAAATGTACAGCTGTGCGTCATCTGTATAGCAGTGAAAGTTAACATTATGTTTTCAAATGACATCCCCAAGAGGTAAAATATATAGTGAAAACAATAGTGGTCCTAAAACGGAGCATTGAGGAACACCGAAATGTACAGTTGATTTGCCAGAGGACAAACCATTCTCAGAGACAAACTGATATCTATGCGACAGATAAGATCTAAACCAGGCCAGAACTTGTCAGTGTAGACCAATTTGGGTTTCCAATCTCTCCAAAAGAATGTGGTGATCGATGGTATCAAAAGCAGCACTAAGGTCTAGGAGCACGAGGACAGATGCAGAGCCTCAGTCTGATGCCATTAAAAGATAATTTACCACCTTCACAAGTGCAGTCTCAGTGCTATGATGGGGTCTAAAACCAGACTGAAGCATTTCGTATACATTGTTTGTCTTCAGGAAGGCAGTGAGTTGCTGCGCAACAGCCTTTTCTAAGATTTTTGAGAGGAATGGAAGCTTCGATATAGGCCCTTTTTTATATTTTCTGGGTCAAGGTTTGGCTTTTTCAAGAGAGTCTCAGAGTCTCTGGTTAACTTTCCCAGATGTCACAATGTCTTTCGTGGTTGTAGATGGTTAGAATGGATACTTCAGAGTACCATTTGGAAATGTTCCAATAGATAGATGCTTCGTCGGTTGTCGGTATTCTTGTTCTAGGCTTATGTAATTTCTAGCTGCAGACTAGTAATTATACGTCTAAGATTTGCTCTTATTCTGTAGTGATCGATAGTCTCAGTTTATCCATTTCCAGCCATGTAGCCAAACTACAGCTTTATGGTCTCCGATCATGTAGTTTTAAACCATTTCACACGTAGCTTCAGCTACATGTTTTCTAGTCTAATGTGAATTTCATCAGGTGTGGGTTTAATACACTTCAGTAGAAAAGGCTGGTTCCATGACGCCACTGTGATCAAATCAAATCAAAGTTTATTCATCACTTGCGCCGAATACAAGAGGTGTAGACCTTACAGTGAAATGATTACTTACAGGTATCTAACCAATAGTGCGAAAAAAGGTGTGTGTGTGTGTGTGTGTGTGTGTGTGTGTGTGTGTGTGTGTGTGTGTGTGTGTGTGTGTGTGTGTGTGTGTGTGTGTGTGTGTGTGTGTGTGTGTGTGTGTGTGTGTGTGTGTGGGTAAGTAAAGAAATAAAACAACAGTAAAAAGACATTTGAAAATAAGACTAGCAAGGCTATAGACAGACACCGGTTAGTCAGGCTTAATGAGGTAGTATGTACATGTGGGTATGGTTAAAGTGACTATGCATATATGATGAACAGGGAGTAGCAGTAGTGTAAAAAGAGGGGTTGGAGGGTGGTGGGACACAATGTAGATAGCCCGGTTAGCCAATGTGTGGGAGCACTGGTGGTCGGACCAATTGAGGTAGTATGTGCGTTAAAGTGACTATGCATATAAGATTAACAGAGCGTAGCAGCAGCGTAAAAGAGGGGGTGGGGGGGGACACACACAATGCAAATAGTCTGGGTAACCATTTGGTTTCCTGTTCAGGAGTCTTATGGCTTGGGGGTAAAAACTGTTGAGAAGCCTTTTTGTCCTAGACTTGGCACTCCGGTACCACTTGCCATGCGATAGTAGAGAGAACAGTCTATGACTGGGGTGGCTGGGGTCTTTGACAATTTTCAGGGCCTTCCTCTGACACCGCCTGGTGTCGATGTCCTTGATGGCAGGCAGCTTTGCCCCAGTGATGTACTGGGCTGTACGCACTACCCTCTGAACTGCCTTGCGGTCGGAGGCCGAGCAATTACCGTATCAGACAGTGATGCAACTGGCTAGGATGCTCTCGATGTTGCAGCTGTAGAACCTTTTGAGGATTTCAGGACCCATGCCAAATCTTTTTAGTTTCTTGAGGGGGAATAGGCTTTGTCGTGCCCTCTTCACGACTGTCTTGGTGTGTTTGGACCATTCTAGTTTGTTGTTGATGTGGACACCAAGGAATTTGAAGCTCTCAACCTGATGTCTACACTCACGTGGGCGTGGCCATTGATTTGGTTAACTTTATATGAAACCTCATACTCTCATTTAGAAGGTTAACATCACATTACATCTTTTCACAAATAGCTTCATGATTAATCACATATGTTTCACAATATTTAGATGTAAACCTAACAGCTGGGAAATGTACACTTGAAGAGAAACAGTTATGTGTGTTTCCTGTCCTTCATGAGATCACCAAATGAAACACACCTGTCATAATTGTCCTCTAAGTGTCCACGGACCACTCCCACATTCTCAAAAGTAGAAATATTGTTTAATTCTCCCATTTTGGGGATTAGGAGTTTGGCCAAGAGAGGGACTTTGTTATCTTAGACTCTCTCAATGCTGCATGCCAGTTTCTACCAGGTATTTATGACCTGTCGTAAAGTTATAAAACTGTGGAGCGAGAGAGAGGGGGGGGCTATGATCCTCCCCCCAGGGCACGTCTTGACAGTGTGTTAACAATTTAACTGTAATAGAATGCTTAAAAGGACGGCAATTTTTTTTTACACCGATATCAGGTTTTTTTGGCAAGAAAAATATCGGATATCGGTATCGGCCAAAAATGTCTTATCGGTGCATCAATATTTTTTGATTGTCATGTTCTGACCTTAGTTCCTTTGTTTTGTCTTTGTTTTAGTATGGTCAGGGCGTGAGTTGGGGTGGGCAGTCTATGTTATTTTTTCTATAATTTGGGATTTCTGTGTTTGGCCTGGTATGGATCTCAATCAGAGGCAGCTGCCATTCGTTGACCCTGATTGAGAACCATACTTAGGTAGCCTGGTTTCACCTTTGAGTTGTGGGTGAATACTTTCTGTACTGTGTTTTTGTATATTCACCGTATAGGACTGTTTCATTTAGTTCGTAGTCGCTTTATTGTTTTTGTTCTTTAGTGTTCTGAGTTATAATAAATATCATGAACACTTACCACGCTACTCCTTGGTCCTCTGATCCTTCCTACTACTCCTCCTCGTTAGAGGAGGAGGAGGAGGACAACTGTTACAGAATCACCCACCACCAAAGGACCAAGCAGCGTGGTAACTGGCAGCAGCAGCGTTCTCCAGACTCCTGGACATGGGAGGAGATCTTGGATGGCAAGGGACCCAGGGTACAGCCGGTAGAATATCGCCGCCCCAAGGCAGAGCTGGAGGGAGCGAAAGCTGAGAGGCGGTGGTATGAGGAGGCAGCACGGCTGGGACGAGAGGCAGCCCCAAAAATTTCAGTGGTGGAAAAAGTACCCAATAGTCAAGTAAAAGTTGAAAGTCACCCAGTAAAATTCTACTTGAGTAAAAGTATTTGATTTTAAATATTGTGGCAGATGGCAGGGAGAGGTGGGGGGAGTGGTGATTGAAGGGAGATATCTTGCAGCCTGCTGGCTCCACCCCTGTGCCTTATATGGACATTCCTGCCCCAACGAGTCAAGCCTTTGCATCATTAAGTCATGGAGTGCTTGGGGATAAAAGAGGAAGCGGGCTGCACTTATTGGGAGAGGACTGAGAGTGTTATGGAGAGTGTGAGAAGAGAGAATTAGCTGTGTAATTGCCCACCCCCCTCCACTGTGTACCGAACTGGTTTGGCTGAGGAGCCGAGTTTTAGGATTACCCCTGGAGAATGGAACGGACAACGAGAACAGACTGTCAACTGGTTGCTGAATTCCCCCCTTTCCTACAGTGTGCAATTTTCCCTAATAAATTCCCCATTTGTGTTCTAGTTGTGCTTTGTGTGCGTTTTTGGTTATTGAACTTGGTGATGTGGAAATCCCACCCCCCTTAAGCCTGCTACATGTGGTGGAGAATGCGGGCAAACCAAGCTCAATAACTAAACAGACACAGAGCACAATGGAAGCATTGGTGAAACAGCTGGTGGAGGCAAACCTAGCGCAGCAGGCTATGCATCGGTAGCTGCTGGAGGAACAGCGTCAGCAGACCGCTCTCCTGTGAGCTGGACTCAGCCAGCTGACAGCTGCCCAGGCTGGTGTGGCTGCAGGCGCAGCAGTCTCTTGTTCCAAACTCAGTAGGTTTATACTGAAGCTGACAGAGGCTGACGACATCAAGGCTTATACCTCCAAGCCTTTGAGAGGATGGTGGCTACGGAGAAATGAACCCATGAGCAATGGGCCAGCCTGCTAGCACCCTTCTTGTCAGGCGCAGCACAGAAGACCTATCAGGATCTGACGGCTGACCAGGAGATGCATTACAAGGAGCTGAAAAAGGAAATCCTGAGCCGGTATGGTTACACCCTAATTAGGCTGGCCAAGAGCTGGCTAACTGCTGAACCACTGATGCTCACACCTATCGAGAAAGTGGTCATAGATACATTTCTACGCTCTATCCAGTTCAAAGCTAAAACGTTAGCAAGCTAACCCACAGAGCGCAGATCAGCTGGTGGAACTGGTGGAAGGTCAACAGGTGGCTTTGGAGGTCCTGCACAGCGGACAACCACGGAAGGCTGAACCCTCCACTCGCCCAATGGAGCGGAAAAGGTCGGAGGACAACGCTGCGACCCAGGCCAAGGACCATGCCGGAACCCCCAACAACAGCCAGCTCCCAGAGACAACGGCCCTTCCTGAACCTGGACAACAGGAAGAACTACAAGTGTGGCGAGCAGGGACACATCACCTGGAACTGTCCATACCGTGATGTATGCCGATGCCTTAGCCACTAAGGTAGCCACTGGGAGTCTCTGTGGCTTGCTGATGGCATGCTGGGCTAAGGAGAGTGGTCCTTCCCCTGTCACCCCGGTAAGAGCCAACAGAAAGGACACCACAGCACTTTTGGACTCCGGGAGTATGGTGACCCTGATCAATCCTGACTTTGCCCAGTCCCCAAACCTGTCTGACACTGTGGCCATCACATGCATACACGGTGAGACCAAGGACTACCCTACCACACTCATCCACCTACAGACCACTAAGGAACAACACATAGGGCCAGTGGGAGTCGTCCCAAACCTGCCTGTGCCGGTCCTTATTGTGGACCAGTATGTCTGTGGACCAGTATGTCCAGAGACATGGGGTACCAGAAGGGACGAGGAAGCCAGAGAGGTGGGAGGGATGCCAGAAGGAGGGATGACCGGATGTGTGGATTCCAGGAAGTGGACCCCCAGGCGTCAACAGAACCCCTCTCGGAGGGTGACTTGGGTGTAGCAAGACTGGAGGAAGGTGTGGTGAGTCTGGAAGACATGTTCCCGATGGATCATGAGGTGGCGCCAGAGCACGCCTTCCTAGCGGTCCGGTTCTGCACGGCCCAATTGTAGGATCCTAACCTGGCCAGCGCTCTCCAGCAGGTGACCTTAGTGGATGGAAAGCCCATGGAGGGGGTAAGTCAGATCACCTACCCCCATTTTTCTATAAAGAAGAAATTGCTGTATCAGGTCATGAAGAAGAATGACGAATGTATGGCATTGTTGTTGGTGCTCCATCCCTTTGTACAATCTGCCCTGCAGTTGGCACACTCACACCTTCTTGGGGCTCACCTAGGGGTGGAGAAGACCTTAGACCAGATCAAGGCATGATTTTACTGGCCAGGTGTGAAGAGAGCAGTGGAAGATTACTGCCGCAGTAGCCTGGAGTACCAGCAGGTGGCTCCAAAACCAGACTTTATCAGCCCCTTAATTCTCCTACCGATTATTTCAGTCCCTTTCAGCAGGATCGCAATAGACCTGGTGGGACCTCTACCCAAGAGCATCCGAGTGCACCAATACAGCCTGGTGATTTTGGATTATGCAATGGCAGTTCTCAAGTTCCTAATTCTGATCGTTCGCTTACAACGAGGGATTCCGACACAACACCTCCAGCCCCAACTACCCAAGGTCCAACGGCTTAGCAGAGAGTTCAGTCAAAATTGTCAAAGGTCTGATGAAAAAGGCACACGATGGAAAGGAGAATTTCCTAAAAAGTCTGATCTACCGCAGCGCACAGCTGCAGAACAGACAAATGTTGATGGGACATTGCATCAGAACCAACCTACCCATCCATGAGGACAGGCTAACACCCAGAGGTCCTCACAAGTCAAACTCGCAAAGGGAAAAACAAAGACAAACAAAAACAGCGACATGACAACAGTGCAAGACATTTATCTGAACTGAAACCTGGAGATCATGTATGACTCCAAGACATCACTACAGGAACCTGGATGCAGCAAGGGTGTGTGCAGAGAGAAGTTGCACTGCGATCCTATGAGATCCTAAATTGTATGTTATGCAGGTTGAGTAAACAAATGTGCGATTTGATATATGACATGTTTAGTTACAGAGAAAATTTGTTTTTTTAAGGAAGGAATATGTGTTATTTCTTAACATGAAGACTACGTTACCCAGCAATCTATGCGAGGATGGGGGTAGTTAGAAGTATGCATTGGATGGCTACACAAGGATATTGCTAGCTGAAGTATCAGTTTATTAAAAGCCGTTAAATCTTTATCTTTATCCCCAGATGTTTGTTATCTTTAAATTCCATAGACCATGATAATGTGTTAGGCCTCAGGGCATCTACTGTTTGGTTTATAAACACTTTCTATGAGCGGAAGCCTCAGTCCAGGCTTCACCGACTAAAGCCAAGACTAAACATCCCCTGGGTGTCTGTCTGTTTGGGAAGTTATTGCTGTGGTAACCATTGTACAATATACCTGGGGCTTTATAGGCATACACACTTGGGGCCAAATCCTAACTCAATGTGCTCAATTTATAATTGTGTACAAGGACTGTTTGTAGTTTATTGTTTGTTTTGTGAAAGAAACCTGACATTTCTTAGTTTAAAGCAAAGACTAATGTTGATTTGCGTTGTTTTTACAGAGTATACATAAATCCAGACACACCAGATCCTGCAGCAGCATAAACAGCAGCAGTTTGTTCCAGCATCACCAGACCCAGCAGCTTCCTCTGAGGGGCCAGGCCCTAGTGCTGTACACATCCTCCATCCACAGCCACTCTAAAGCCCAGATGCTACAGGCCCTGTTTATCCAGCACCAGCCCAAGCAGGGCCTTGTCCCTGTGCTGCCCAAACCCCCTGTTTATGCTCCTGTTCCCAGCCAGCAGGCCACTATCTCCACTATCAGTTCCTAGATCCTTACCCACAATGTGCCAGACCCAGGCTGCCCTCTGCCCAATACTAAGCTAGGGAAGCTTGCTGCAGTCAACCTCCAGATCCAGCCAACAGTTTCTGCCCCGGACTCTCAAGTGGTTCAGGACAGTGGTAGTCACATCTGAGGTAGTCACGGAGAACAGTTTCACTTCCCTCGTACAGCAGCCAACAGCCCCTTGTACTCTTGAGGTCATCACTACTGAGTAATGCCCATCGGACCCCAGCAGCCCCACCGCACACACTGGAGGTAGATATTACTGTATATTTAATATTTCACATAAGGTTGCATATCAAAGTCATTGGACTTATGGATGACCAGAAGCCCTGACGCTGTTCAATTTGATACAGTAATGTGAAGGTCCACCCACATGGCAGAGAGGAGTTCACACTCCCTCCCTCCCTCAGACTCATTCCGTCTGTAGGCCTAGGCAGCCCAGGCACAATGGCCATCCCTACTCCAGCACTCCCCTCAAGCGGAAGACTAAATCTGTCACGCCCCAGAGTCCATTGTTCTGCCCTGCCACTTGGGGGAACGCGACAGCTTTAGCCATAATTAGGGGAGAGGGGCCGGGCTTTGTCATTCTCCCCATGGGCTAGGGGGGAAGAAAGGAGCACTTGTAATGTCTGGCAGGTGTATACGCGCAAGGCCCATCCACATTCAAACATGAATAATATACAGCAGTGGAGGCTTCTGAGGGGAGGATGGCTCAAAATAATGACTGGAACGGAGCGAATGGAATGGCATCAAACACATGGAAACCATGTTTGATGAATTTGATACCATTTCACCTATACTGCCCCAGCCATTACCACAAGCCTGTCCTTCCCAAAACTTGCCACCAACCTCCTGTGATATACAGTACTTTCAAAGGGCCAGGAGGCTGTTACTCAGCGTATACTGAAGAGTGTCCAACAGTGCCACTTGGCTACTTCGAGTTAGACCACCATGTGATCAGGGCACTCCTCCTCTAAGTGTTATTATTAGGTGGTCCATGTTATAGCCTTGATCTAGCAAGACCAGTGGTGCCTTGGACTAATTCTCAAGGCCCAGCATGTCTGCTTGTCTGACATACAATGAACATTGTCTTTACCATTTATGTCGTTTTTTATATATATAATGATAAGATATGAAAACATTAGAGGCCCTACCTCTAGGGCCATAGCTCAAAAGTTGAGAAAATCCATCTTTCAACAATTCCCATTCCAATTATTTGTCTCTAATCAAGGAAAATGGTATTTTTACATAGACTTTCACTTCTGTTTTGCCACTATATTTCTCAAATAATGTGGTAGATTAAACTTGAAATGAGTGGGAGGTGAAAATAGTCCAACCAATCAGAGAGGAAGTCCGTTTGAGATACTCGCCGCCATTGGATCACATTCCAAATAGCACGGGCCAATGGTGGGGGCGCTTGATTTCCTATTCACTTCCCGCATACAAAGCGATTAAAGTGTGTACTGTGTGCTTGCTGCAGGGGTAATAGCGACCGAACAAACAGAAGTAAGCACGTTAAAACGTTGGAATGATTGCATTGCTTGTGTAATATAACTTCTACTGATGTAACGGGTGCGTATTTCTACGGAAAATTTGAGATTTTTGAGCACATGATTTGTTTGCTTCATGTTGCCTCGGCAGAGAGGATATGAAAGGAAAGGTTGTTTGGAGCATTGGAACAAAAGGGTGTTCTTTCGCTCCGTGTTGACCATTGTCGGGGCGTTTGAATCAGTTATCAGATCCCCTATATTTGTAATTTCTTGTGGCAGGTTTCTCAATTTAAGTTAGTGTTAAAATGTGGTCACATTTACTTTTCAAGTAGATGTCGACGAAACCTTTGCTTTTTGTTATAATGGATGAACAATACGAATTTGGGATAATCAAATTGCGTAATATCATTTAGTTGTTACAGTACACATTCATTGTATGAAATACAACTAATGTTTTTTTTTGTTGGCCTAGGTGTAGAATTAAGTGGGAAGAAAAGTAAACAAACAATTTACGAAGTGGTCCAGATATTCTGCTGAAAATATTATCCACTGTATAAAATGTTAACCGAATAATCAACGACATGAGTGGTCATTCACTTGGAACTATTTTATTTTTGTATACATCAGTACCGACTCTTGCATGATTTCAGTTATTTGACATATCAATATATAATTGTATTTACTCGCGTTCAAATAGTATTATTCCCAGCAGGTAAGGGAGACGCTGAGGGGCTGAATGCGCAACCAGGTGCAGGCTCGCTTCCAGTCATGACCTCGGGGAATGGGAACAATGCGCCCACGGTGACCGGCAGCACCCCCCATAATGGCGAGAGCAAACCGCCCCAGGCAATAGTGAAACCCCAGATCCTCACCCACGTCATTGAGGGATTTGTGATCCAGGAGGGAGCCGAGCCTTTCCCTGTAAGTAGTAGGATAATGAAGAAGCTTTCCACCCACTGGGCACATGGCTGTTCAGAAACACACACAATATGTAAGGTGGGCTTTCAACTGAACCATAAGGACACAGTTAGCCCTGTCCACGAGAAGGAGTGCACTTCCCTCTAGTGGACAACATTTGACTAAACCTTCCATTCTGTACTGTTCAGCATTTTACTATGGGGGTAAAGCAGCATGTCTAAAGTGTCTGTCCTTTCAGGTGGAACGTCCGTTGGCATTGCTGATCGAGAACCTGAAGAAACACAAACAGCAAACACTTTCCGACTCAGAGAAAACGACCTCCTCCAACAGCACCACAGACTCTGAGATGGAGGACTTATCACACCAAGGTAAAGGGCCAGCCTGGAGGACATAGTGCTGCACAATGAATCAAATTCACATCAAAATTGCAATACTGACATGTGCAATATCCATATTGAAAGAGATCATATCGCATGCAATATTTAGTTTACTCTGTTTTTTTGTCTCCCTCCCTCTTCTTGCGGCTGCTTCTCACATATAAAGCCCTCCCCACTGTCACTCAAGCAGTGTAGTTCTTCCCTGCTGTTAGGACTATAAGTTTGCATGATGTTCTTATAGGTCAAGTGCAGTCAACACATTGTTCCAAACAAGAACGATTCTACTTTTTGTTTTAATGTAAATGGCTATTTTTATGATTCCACTTCACCCAAGTATTGGTCACATACACATATTTACCAGATGTTATTGTGGGTGTAGGGAAATGCTTGTTTTCCTAGCTCCAACAGTGCAAAGTATCTAACAATACAACAATCTAAAAGTAAAATAAAGTAATTAAGAAATGGATAAATATTAGGACGAGCAATGTCAGACGTATTGACTAAAATACAGTAGAATAGAACACAATGTATACATATGAGATGAGTAAAGCAGTATGTAAACATTTATTAAAGTGACTAGTGTTCCATTATTGAAGTGTACAATGATTCAATGTATATAGGGCAGCAGCCTCTAAGGTGCAGGGATGAGTAACCAGGTGGTAGCCAGCTAGTGATGGCTATTTAAGTCTGATGGCCTTGAGAGAGAAGCAGTTTTTTTAGTCTCTGTCCCAGCTTTGATGCACTTGTACTGACCTTGCCTTCTGGATGTTAGCAGGTGAATAGGCCGTGGCCCGGGTGGTTGATGTCCTTGATGATATTTTGGGCCATCCTGTGACATCGGTGCTGTAGGTGTCTTGAAGGGCAGGCAGTGTGTCCCTGGGGATACGTTGGGCAGACCGCACCACCCTCTGGAGAGCTTTGCGGTCGGTGCGGTTGCTTGTACCAGGTGGTGATGCAGCCTGACCGGATGCTCTCAATTGTCTTTCTGTAGAAGTTTGAGTGTCTTAGGGGGGCCAAGACACATTTCCTCAGCCTCCTGAGGTTGAAGGGGCACTAATTGTGCCTTCACCACACTCTGTGTGGACCATTTCAGATTTTCCGTGACGTGTATGCTGAGGAACTTGAAGTTTTTCTCCTACACTTTTAATTTTGTTGAGGGAGAAGTTATTTTCCTGACACCACTCTGCCAGGGCCCTCACCTCCCCTGTAGGCTCTCGTCATTGTTGGTAATCGGGCCTATTACTGTTGTCGTCTGAACTTGAGGATTGAGTTGGCCACGCAGTCATGGGTGAACAGGGAGTACAGGAGGAGGGGCCCCTGTCTTAAGCATCAGTGAAGTGGAGATATTGTTTCCTACCTTCACCACCTGGGGGTGGCCCGTCAGCAAGTCAAATCCCAATTGCAATATTTGGTTACATTTTTTATAATAATGATTTTGCCCTTATTGTGCAGCCCAAGGAGGACATCTTGCTTGGCCCACTCTAAAACCAGAACTACAAGTTTCTCATTGTGTCACTGGCTACCTGGCTTCATAATCTCACTTCAGATGGAATTTCATTGTCTCATTGTTGGCACAATTTGGCACTTTGATAAGTGCCTTCATATTTGACACATACTGTACAAATGTCTTGTATACCTTTTTTATTTACGTGTTAAATCAGCCAAATGTCTGAGCCATGTAACCATGCCAGTCACTGCCTGCCATGTCAACTGGTATTCAGTGTTTATACCAACTGTATTTTTAACCACTGCATCCCTGGTTCCCATTCGTTGATGTGTATCTGTTTTGCTGGGCAGAGCTGAAGCAGCAGGAGGAGCCCACCCTGACGTGTGAGCTATGTGGCAGAGTGGACTTTGCCTACAACTTCAAGAGATCCAAGAGGTTCTGCTCCACCGTATGTGCCAAACGGTAAGGCTTGAGTAGAGAACATGCTGGGACTGAAATCTGAGGTGTATTCATTAGGCACCAAATGGATTGATACAGACTGCAACAGGGAGGGACTATTCAAACCACTTTCCTTTTCCCATTGTAAAACATTTTCCTTAGGTGTGGTCTAATGCAGTGGTTCACAAACTGTAGGGGGCGTGCCAGCTTTAAACTTACTCTTGAAAGTTGTAATAGTAGAATGTGCAATTTTGAAATTGGCTAGTGCATCATTTCCTCTTGTCATGTTAGTTATTGTATACGTTAAGTTAAATAGCTCTATCAGAAATGTCCAGATCAACTAGCCCATGTCAGCTTTTTTTGTCACTCAAATACAGTACCACATGAATACACTATAGACTTGGCAAAATGTATAGAATTGCAAGAAGATATTTGCACCCCATGACGATGTGTAAAAATTGCACTAAATAACCTTCAAACTTCCAAATCTCAACATCAACAAGTTGTCATGAACAGTGCTTGTGCCCATAGAAATAGACATGGTGTTTGCAGGGTGGAAGCAGGATTTTTTCCAATATTGGAAGGGCGGCCTAGAGTGGTAAAGTTTAGGAACACCTGGTCTAAATAATACAACGCTGGCTTTCTGAATGACATGTTTGTCAGCAGTTGTTGCTGTAGTAACTATAGCAGTAGCAGTAGTATAGCATTTATATGTGCAGAAATAACAAATAAATGGCTTGTTCTTTACTTTAGCCTATAATTAGTTTCTCTGACAAATGTAGACCCACAATTAAATGGCTTGCTCAGCTTCTGACATACTTGGTTACCCAAGCTACTTGTTGATACATTGTCCATTCTCCACCCCCACACACAATTTCATTTTTGTGCAGGTATAATGTTGGCTGTACAAAGCGAATGGGCCTCTTTCCAAATCGACAAACCACCATGGAGAAACTGAAGAAGCAAAGAATGTTGGATGGAAACCAACAGAACTCAAGTTCAGAAACCAAAAAACGGGTGAAATGGCACTGTTCAAAATATAGAGAATAAATGCAGTATGACTTAAAAAATGTGTTTCCATTGATGCCCTCTTTGCAAGGCAGGTTGAAGCAGGACCTGTCCTTAAAAGCTAAACCCTTCCTGTGATTTCAGACTCCCACCACTGGCCAACAAACTGGGGGTGGATCGTTGACGTCCAGCCACCCCTCTCACGGGGAGTCCAGCCAGTGTTCGGACATGTCTAGCTACGAGGGTCCTCCTTCGCCCCCCCTGTCTGCTGCCAGTTCCGGTGTTCACAGGCCCCAGGTGGACAGAGGGCCCGAGCACATGGAGGGCTGTGGACAAAACCTCACAAATCACTTCCTGCCCAGCGATCCAGCCAAGTGGAACGTGGAGGACGTCTACGGGTTCATCTGCTCCCTGCCAGGTTGGCATTGCCACATTTTCCACATACCCCAACAGATGCTTAATATCAGCCAAAATGGTGTAGTAGCAGCCCCATACAGCAGTGGTCACCAACCTTGGTATTGGAGATGTGCAGGCTTTTGTTTTAGCCCTGTAGTAAAACACCTACTTCAGCCAACAAACTTAGTTCAAATCCAAATTAAATCAAACTTTATTTAGAGGTTGAAGTTAATGTTTATTTTGCACATGATACAGCAGGTGTAAAACAGTACAGTGAAATGCTTGCTTCCAATCTCTTTCCTAGCAATGCAGTGGCTGTTTGATTTGTTCCCAGGTTGCCTGGCGATAGCCGAGGAGTTCCGCTCCCAGGAGATTGACGGCCAGTCCTTGCTGCTGCTTAAAGAGGACCACCTTATGGGCACAATGAACATTAAACTGGGGCCCGCACTCAAGATCTTTGCCCAGATCAGTGTGCTGAGAGACTCGTAGCCCCTCTGGAGTCGCTACACAGTCTTTTTCTGCAATGTCCTCTGTCCTCAACTCCGACCATGCTCAAGCCTACTGCTATTGCAGGTGCGTTCCAGGGTGGTGGCGGATGGACGACGGTTGTGTCTCTGTCCCATAGAAGATGATGGTCCACAGGATATAGACAGCGCTATTGAATTTTAGAGCTTTGACTCTGGACTGTCTCCCATGCCATGCAGGAACAGTTTGTTACTGTATGAGTTGTACTGTGGATGTTGTACTGTGCACAAGTAGCTCACCCAGCCAGACTCTAAGTGGACAACGTGGTACTTAAGTAAGGAAATGCCATTACTAGTAGTCAGTTTCTAACAATTGTGAGGTAGTTGCATCGTATAACTTTTCCATAGATAATATATTTTTGGTTCTTGACTGGAAATTGGTGTTTAGGGCATTTTGGTCTTGGTGGAAAGTGATTGAAAACCTGCCTAGGACTGTATTTTACAGTTCATGCCTTGGAATGTTGTAATTAAGTATTTTATATATATATATATATAAATTCAACAAAATATCCTCAAATTATTGCATCCTTTAAAAAAAAAATTGATCAATGTTTGTCTGGTATTTTCTCTACAGAAAACCAGTGTTTTGAGGATTGTAAATTGGAATTACTTTGTTCACTTTCTCAATATTCTTCCTACTTCTGTGAAGGCCATTTTCAAAGGGACAAGCTGTAACAATATGTAATTGTCTGTCCTACCTGGCCTCAGTCGTGACCCTGGCCTCCAGAAATCAGGGCTAATAGAAATGGATTTACTATTATGAACTCTGTGTGAAAGCCAGAAAGTAACTCTCATTCCAACTTTGAATTATTCTGTGTGATGTACTATTAAGGTTTAATTTGGCAGGAACATTGTGGAGGGACATTCATTTTCCCTCACCTGTTGTGGATGAAATACCTCAGTGACATTTTGAATAGACTGGTGGGTTAAAATGATGAAGGAATCGATTTACCATTCCATTTTGTACTCAGTATTGAATTAAAGGTTTAGTTCACGCAAGGAAAAGCAGGTGTTATTAGATTTAAATCGCTCTGAATTTAGTTTATTTTGGTCATCACTGCAACATGTCTAGTAGGCATTTATAGACTATTGAAGCCTGTTGTAACGCTTAAACCAAAGCAGCATCATGTTTATCTGATGTTTAGCATTAGAAACTCACGCGTTTTTCAAGTTCTAAACTTGTTGGTTGAGTATTTGTAGTTATGGAACTAGTTCTCTCATACCACATTTTGTACTTAAAAAATAAACATTTAAATGGTTCTTCACAAGACCATACTGTCATTTATTACAAATATATTCAATTGTGACAAATCCAGATAAACATTTGACTGTTTGAATGTTTAATTGAAATACATTTTGAGTGGTGTATCCCATACAAATAATCAGTTGGTAAGAACTATTCAACTGGCTGATTTTAAAAATAGAAATATCTTTCACAAATATGCTCCTCTACTGTATTATCAAAATAAGACATGTGAGAACAGCAATTGAATATCAATATTTTTCAATCAGACATATTATGGAAGAAGCTGACAATTTTGTATAGAAAAATAATATATCTAGAATGTCTTATTTTAGAAAGGTTGGCAGCTGTCTATTTCAACAGCCAGTACAAGCAGCAAACGTGCAGATCTCAGAGTCATGAGGATGGGCAGCCACAAATGTTCACAACCATTCAAATTACCACATTATTCTTCAGTATTTACACAAGCATACACTGTATTTATCCGTGCTCACAATATTACAGTAAGAATCCACTAATCAGCAAATGAACTAGACAGCACTATTAGCCTTTTGAAGATAAATGTGAAAATACCAATGTTTTCAGCCAATCAATCCTCGGGTTACTCCCTCTTCTCGTGACTCCCACAAACTTCCTTTAAAATTAGTCTGGGAGCTTAGTTGCTAATTAGCATGGTTTCCAACCTGGACCCCAAACTGCGGATCCCTGATCCAGTTTTAGTCATGAGTGCCCCTAGTGGAAAATGTTATGGAGTGCAGCTTCAACTCACCTAGCCCGGGTACAAAGCATTAATTATTTGGTTAGAGAAGACTTGGCACACACAGCCACTGTGTTGGTCTGCGCCAAATGAAGATTCTGCTTAACGGTCCCTTCACTTCCAGAGAGAATATGAAGTCTGCTTCCTATGGAGAAAATAGAATACATTTACATTTACATTACATTACATTTAAGTCATTTAGCAGACGCTCTTATCCAGAGCGACTTACAAATTGGTGCATTCACCTTATGACATCCAGTGGAACAACCACTTTACAATAGTGCATCTAAATATTTTAAGGGGGGGGGGGTGAGAAGGATTACTTTATCCTATCCTAGGTATTCCTTAAAGAGGTGGGGTTTCAGGTGTCTCCGGAAGGTGGTGATTGACTCCGCTGTCCTGGCGTCGTGAGGGAGTTTGTTCCACCATTGGGGAGCCAGAGCAGCGAACAGTTTTGACTGAGCTGAGCGGGAACTGTACTTCCTCAGTGGTAGGGAGGCGAGCAGGCCAGAGGTTGATGAACGAATACAAAATGGATCATTGCAGCAGCATCATGTGCATAGTAGTGCCCAGCTCACTCTCTAGGAGTGGTTTTGGAAAAACCGCAACAGAAATACAATGCATTCGGAAAGTATTGAGACCCCTTGACTTTTTTCACATTTTACGTTACAGCCTTACTCTAAAATGTTCCTCATCAATCTACACACAATACCCAATAATTACAAAGCAAAGACAGGTTGTTATATTTTTTTGCAAATTTATAAAAAATGAAAAACAGCTTATTTGTGTAAGCATTGCAAAAAAAAAACTGTTTTTGCTTAGTCATTATGGGGTATTGTGTGTAGATTGATGAGGGGGGAAACTATTTAATCCATTTTAGAATAAGGCTGTATCGTAAGAAAATGTGGAAAAAGTCAAGGGGTCTGAATACTTTCCGAATGCACTGTCTATACTCATTGATTTGAGGTTTTCAGGTTTCTGTTCTGTTGTCCGCGGTTGCATAGTTGATATGTAGCTACCTGATGGCTGTTTCACTTAGTCTTTTTCCTCTAATTATTTGAATGCTTCTTTGTGGATGCTGTTCAGGTGAACTCTATACCACACAGGCTACCATCTCACATGACAATACATTTACTTGTGTCTCTCTCATCAATGTACTCAAAATAATCCCATATGGGGCCTTGTCGTTATTGACCGAACACTGGTGGTTTAGGGTTTTCTGCTGCCATTGTTCACGCTCTGTGCGCCCTTTGGCTAGCTTAAGTACCTAGCAGATTTATTCACTGTTAGCTAGTGGTAATCTACTATTTATTTTATTTTATTAAACAGTAACATGCAAAACACACAAAAAAACAACAACCAGAGGGATAAATACAGACCAAATCAAATACAGACATGTAGCGATTACATTTTTTAAACATTTTGTTTTGCATACGTTTTAATTATTATAAATTGTTTTCCAAATCAGATAATAAAAATGGTGCATTTTGATTTGTGTATGAACATATTTCCTAATAAAATAAAGAGATGTATGACCTACTGACATTCAATTGTGGAATCAGTGTTGTAAAATAATATGTCAAACAATATTTCAATTGTTGTAAAACTTTTGTTGCCCAGATATAGTTTCACCTCAGTCCAGAACACCTCACTATGTAAGCAATTACAAAATAAGTATTCAATAGATTCAGTTTCTAGTTCACAAAAACTGCATTCACTGCGACATCAGGTATATATTTAGAAATCAAGCAATTACACGGGTAGAATCTATGGATAATCTTAAAGTAGATCTCCTTTACTTTATTGGTCACTTTAAATATGTGTGGAGTGAGCCAAACACAGCACCATTTCACATCAAATGATGAAGCCCAACAAATATAGCAGAAGGAATAGAATTCCCGTATAAAATATCCCTTAATAAACAATTGTTGAATTGCTTACCTAGTAAACCTATGCCATTCAGCTCGACATTGCTTACAATAGGTGTTCCAGAATATGCATTATTCTGTAGTAAAGATTTTATCCCACTGGGTATAGCTTTTATAACAGTGTCATATTCCTTGCTTGAAACTTCAAATTTGTATCTTTCCATAAATTCTCTCCGTATAAAAAAAGATTCCCACTAATACTAACTAATTGGCTGACAAGGACAATGTTTTTTAAGAACCAATTATGGTAAGATAACATCTTGTTTCTATGTAATGTCGACCCATAATTCCATATAAAACATTTATGAGGTAAAAAGTTGTGTTTATACAGCAACGCCCAGCACATTAAAGCCTGCTCGTGAAAAGTCGCCAATTTCATGGGAAGTTTACTCCCAATATAAGGAAGGACATTGTAGTAAACAATTAAGCTCTCAGAGCTTATGAAAAAAAGAACAATATTCCAAAAACGATGAGGATTTTTTAAAGTCCCTTTTAACCCAGTTGACTTTTGATATTTGATTAAAGAGAGGGAAGTCTAAAACATTTAGACCGCCATCACAAGCCCTTTTTTATCTTATGTAGCTTGTTTTTCCATATGAAATTGTACAATAAACTTTCTAAGGATTTTGGAATGTCAATAGATGAAAAAAGATAGGATTTATGAGATAGCCCCTCAGCTTTGGATAAAAGCACACTCCCTTGAAGACTTAAATCCCTCTCTAACCATGAGGATAATTAAATGTTGATAGATTCAGTTACAGGATTCAAATTAAGATCATTAACAGCCATAAGATTTTTGGTGATCTTTACACCAAGGTAGGCTACATTATATTTTTCAGAGATGTTACAATCTGCTGGATTGACAGCTCCTTTCAGAACCAACATCTCACATTTGGACCTGAGAATTTGAAGAACTGCTTCACAATATCCAATGCCAATCTAGCTTGTGACACATTTTTTTTTTAAAGTGAGGTGTCACCCGTCAGTTGGGATATCTTGAGCTCTCTGGCTTGGAATATAATGCCTTCAAATTGACTTTGAGAAACTAATGAGCATAAGGTTTGAGATACTAACTAAAATAAAAAAGGTGAGATTGGACAACCTTGTCGTATTCCTTTGTAAATGTTAAACCTTGAGGAAGTTCCATGACAGAGTTTGATTCAGCTATTGCCACCATTATACAGAGTTCTAATAGCATCAACAAAAAAATGACCAAACTTCAAATGCTTAAGACAATCAAAGATACAATTGTGTCTTGCTGTATCAAATGCTGTCTGAAAATGGAAAAATACGATAACAGGGAAGTCATCCAATAGATCACCATACTCAACCAAATCCAACACCAGCCTCAAATTATTCGATATATGGCGCCCTTTCATAAACCCTGATTGACATTCATCAAACAGATCATTCAAGCTCGACTTGAACCTTTTCACAAATATTGAGGCTATAATTTTGTAGTCGTTATTGAGGAGTGTGATTGGACGCCAAATATAAATAATTAAGAGACCCTTGTGTGGTTTAGGTATAAGAGTAATAACCCCTTGCTTCAGAGAGGCAGGTAGTTCTCCCTTCTTTATAGCCTCCTTGAAGGTTTCTAGTACAAATGTTTTGTAAAATTCAGAGGTTACTCCATCACAGCCTGGAGATTTGTGCTTTTTTAATTGAGTAATTTGATATTGGATGTCCATAATGGATAACTCTTGACAACAAGACCAATTGAATGATTTACTAACTGAGTTAACATTCTCTATAGAATCAAAGAGATCCTTAGAGTCACTGAAACTGTTACCAATGGAGCAAAGATTCTCATAAAACTTAGTGTTAAAGTCTGATAACAAATCTCTATCCTCAGAGTTTACACCATTAATCTTACTTTTCCAACGTGTGTTAAATTCCCCACTCCTCTTAAAAAATGTATTTACTGTTCTTTTCACCTTTTTCAATCTAGTGTTTTCTGGACCTTATGAAGGATCCTCTAGCTTTTTCCTCATAAAATGTATCTATTTCTTTCTGTAAATCATTCAATTTAGCTTTCTCATTATTATTACAATGCTCAATCTCTGTGATATCAGCAATTTTCTTTGAACGCTCAGCTGCTTCACATCTCATGTTTCCCATAAGTAATACAGGTTGAGGGGATTTTACATTTCTGCAGTTCCCAATATTTCCCATATTCTGCATTAGAGGTAGCTAAATTCCAATAAACAGAAATTTGATTATTAATCATCATTAAGAAATCATCATGCAATAACAATGAGTTATTCAATTTCCAATAACAACTAGAGTATTTCTTACCATCATTACTGTACATTATTACAGACAGCCATATGATGTTATGATCCATCAGGACTGCAGGCAGTATTTTTACCTCTACAGTGTTGGGCTCAAGGCTAGAGGTTATCACCCACAAGTAAATTATTGATTGTACTGAACAATCTCTATTACTACAGGTGTACTGTTTCTCTCCATGTTTTTTAACTCTCCATATGTCAATTAAGTCCAGGCTTTGACAGAAATTCACCAATTTGTTCATGCCAATGTTAGGCCTATGGGGCAATCTATCAGTCTCATTAGAATAAACCATATTAAAATCCCCATCAACTATATTCTGACTGGATGAGTATTTTCCCAAAAGACTTTTCTCAATTTCCTATAGAAGTATGTCATTTGCAAGACTAGAACATTATACATATACAGTACCAGTCAAAGGTTTGGACGCACCTACTCATTCCAGGGTTTTTCTTTATTTTTTACTATTGTAGAATAATAGTTAAGACATCAAAACTATGAAATAACACATATGGAATCATGCAGTAACCAAAAAAGTATTAAACAAATAAAAATATTTTTTATATTTGAGATTCTTCAAAGTAGCCACCCTTTGCCTTGATGACAGCTTCGCATTCTCTTGGCATTTTTATTGAACCTTTATTTAACTAGGCAAGTCAGAAACATTGAGCATTCTCTCAACCAGCTTCATGAGGAATGCATTTAAATTAACAGGTGTGCCTTTGTTAAATTGGAATTTCATTCCTTCATAATGCATTTGAGCCAATCAGTTGTGTTGTGACAAGGTAGGGGTGGTATACAGAAGATAGCCTTATTTGGTAAAAGACCAAGTCCATATTATAGCAAGAACAGCTCAAATAAGCAAAGAGAAACGATAATCCATCTTTACTTCAAAACATGATGGTAAGTCAATCCAGAAAATTTCAAGAACTTTGAAAGTTTCTTCAAGTGCAGTCACAAAAATCATCAAGCTCTATAATGAAACTTGCTCTCATGAGGACACAGGAAAGGAAGACCCAGAGTTACCTCTGCTGTAGAGGACAAGTTACCAGCCTCAGAAATTGCAGGCCAAATAAATTCTTCACAGGGTTCAAGTAACAGACACATCTCAACATTAACTGTTCAGAGGAGACTGCATGAATAAGGCCTTCATGATCACATTTTTGCAAAGAAACCATGACTAAAGGACACCAAGAAGAAGAGACCTGCCTGGGCCAAGAAACACAAACAATGGAAATCTGTCTTTTGGTCTGATGAGTTCCAATTTGATTTGGTTCCATGAAGCATGGAGGAGGATGTGTGATGGTGTGAGGATGCTTTGCTGTTGACACCGTCAGTGATCTATTTAGAATTCAAGGCACACTTAACCAGCATGGCTACCACAGCATTTTGCAGCGATACTCCATCCCATCTGGTTTGCGGTTAGTGGGACTATCATTCGTTTTTCAAAATAACAATGTTCCAACACACCTCCAGGCTGTGTAAGGGCTATTTGACCAAGAAGGAGATTGATAGAGTGCTGCATCAGATGACCTGGCCTCCACCATCACCCGACCTCAACCCAGTTGAAATGGTTTGGGATGAGTTGGACCGTAGAGTGAAGGAAAAACAGCCAACAAGTGCTCATCATATGTGGGAACTCCTTCAAGACTGTTGGAAAAGCATTCCAGGTGAAGCTGGTTGAGAGAATGCCAAGGTTGTGCAAAGGTGTTATCAAGGCAAAGGGTAGCTACTTTGAAGAATCTAAAATATTTTTTGATTTGTTTAACACTTTTTTGGTTGCTACATGACTCCATATGTGTATTTCATAGTTGTTGTTTTTTATTCTACAATGTAGAAAATAGTACAAATATAAAACCCTTGAATGAGTAGGTGTATCCAAACTTTGACTGATACTGTACATTACACAACAAAAATGATATGTCCACTAGCCAATGTGCATTGGTTTCCATTTGAGTAAAAAAAAACAGTTACAATTGTGTGCTAAAATTGCAACCCCAGTTGAATGATTAATCACGTGGGCCCAGAAAATTTCACTGCCTTACTGATTTTCCCAAAAAATATAGTCCTCTTTGCATGAATGTGTCTCTTGCACGAATATAAGATCTGCATTGCAGTCCTCACAAAACATAGAAATGCTTTCCTCTTCAACAAGTTTCGTATCCCCCTGGCACTTATTTACAAACTTCATGTCCATATATACAAAATAGAAAGGAAAATCATATACAATCTCAACTCTACCCTCTCTATAGAAAGATGCTTCATAAATGTATTAACAGAAGTCAACTTGTAAACCATAACACCACAATTAAAAACTAGAACAGTAGTTTATTGTGGAGGAAGGGGCTAACTTGTAAGCCTACCGGTGGAGCAAATCACCCCCAGTTGAGCCAATCAGAGACTTTCCCACCTGTGAAAAAGGTGGAAAAGATTCCCTTGTAGTATCCACCCTTTCCTTGATTTCGGGCCAGTTGGACAAGAAGTCACAACTTTGCCTTTGCTGCCTTGTCTGCTGCAGTCAGGTCACCAGTTTCCTTTGCTTTCTTCCAAACTGCATCTCTTGCTGTGCGAAAGCGAACTGGATGATGATCGAGTGGCTGCCGATAGCATCTTGCTTCTTCCCTTTTTACTATGAGCGACATCCACAGCCATTTCCATATATCCTTCTGGGAAGTCTGGGGCCACACGATTACAGATGTCACTTACTTTGCACATCACATTCTCACCCTGGTCCTCAGCTGTAGCCCCTACCTTCTCCGGTATTGCTCTGCTCCCGACAACTGCTCTTGGATGATGGCAATGGTTTTCTCCTGTGCAGTAAATTTATCAGAGGTTGCAGTGTTTGCAAGTTTAAGATCTTTGATACTCTCCTTTTTATGTGTTTTCAAGTATCATTTTCTCCAGACCATCAGCTCTTTTATTTATCTTTGCAGTGACATCATCGATTCAATTGACCTGGAGTTCGCGCAAAGACAATTCTTCGTATTTTTGGGTGCAGATCTACTGACTGGAGAATCAGAATCAACCGAATGTCCAGATTCCTCCATTTCTTCTCCTGAGGAGTCTGGTGGCGGTGTCTCTCAGGTGTATGGACTGGCGACCTGTCATTCAGGGCAGAAAATATACGGAGAGTTGCACCGTGATTGGCTCAGTGCTCTGTCATTCATGGGGACACTACATCACCGCCAAGTCTAACGGTAGAGCTTGAAAATTCAAGCCCCTTGGGTGCTGCCATAGAGTTACATTAGAAGTACCCATCCAAGAAGGATCAGGGTTATTAGCTGAGTGCTTTTTCACACATATTTTTCTTCCCTTTAGCCAAGTTTCAGATTAAATTAGCAGTTTACTGAGTGTTGTTCTCTGTTGTGTTAACTATAAACCGAGTTTTGTTACATTTATGTAAGTTTGAGAAGGATAAAAGTTTAGGTTACTCGGAGTAAGATAAATTACCGTCTGTACGCATCGCCATCTTCTCTCTTTCCGCTAATTGGCTATTCTGAGAGCAACGCAAGCTTCACCATCTTGTGGGTTCTAGCAAGCTAGCTAGCATGCTAGGTAGTGCTATTTATCAACAGCCAATCCAGTAGGGGCTTGAAGCTATAGTGAGCTTCGATTTGTCATTGAAAATGAATGGGCTTCTGTTGTTTCATCACCCCCCAACATGCTTTACTGATCTCGGCCGTTATGCACAAGCTAGGCCTATTTGAAACATGGCAATCTCCTGGCAGCATTTACCCTGCCAGCTTCAGAAGCTTTTTTTAAAGCTTAAAAACCTCATTATATTTTAGCCCAAAACTAAGATGAAAAAAATACTAAAACTGAATCTAATTGATTATGGTTTTTATTTTACCTATCTTTTCAAACAGGGTTCTTAGTTATTTTATGTAAGTTTACAATGTCTCTTTTTTTAATGATTTTTGTTTGAGTTTTCATTTACTACAATGACCTTGCAGTACATTTTTATTAAAGCTCAGTTCTCCCTAAGTATGAGTGGTACTTACCTGGGCAAGAACAGCATTAGACATTTGGCAAAAAGCCACAAGGAGGCCTGCATGACCAGGTCCCTGTCTGCTGCTGGCGGCCTCACTCCGGCCATCAGCACCACAAGGCCCACCCTCAACCGGAGAACCAGGGAGAAGGTGGCGGCGTAGCCGTCCTGTTCTGCATCCTTACGGACCACCTCATAGCCCAGCTGCTCATTGACCTCCCAGGGTGTGCCAGTGTAGTTGGTGATGTAGCCCTTGTGACAGCGGAACAGAGGGGTCAGCAGGGTCTTTAGGGTGTCCCGTTAGAGGAGGGACCGGCTGTAAGCCCCCAGAATCACCATGGCCAACCACCCTTTACAAAAATGTACTGGAAAAGATGTTGACAGGAAGGGGAATTAGGTGTACCCTACTTGGTGCTTGGGTCTGCCATTAGGACATCATCCTGTAACAGATCTATAGCAACCTCTGTGTCTCCACCCCACAGTCGATTTGTTGCCCGAAGCTGCCTCGGTAACCCTGAGATGGAAACACAAATTTGGGTTTGAGTTCTGGAGACAAAGGAATGTACAAGGGAACTTTCCTCAGGTTTAATCCAGTGAAAGTACAGTAGAGTACAATACAGCACATACAGAGGGATCTGGTCAGGAGAAAAGGCTAACAAGACAGGAGCTCATTAACCTCTAAGTATAGCCTCTCTCTTCTCTAATCAAGTAATGGCCAGGGTAAGCTAGTCATGATGAGGAAGAGTGCCTTTACAGTGAGGCTGGGTATCTCTGAACCAACGTTCACATCCACATCATCCCGCCACTTCCCCAGCAGGTTTTTGATGGTGAAGTTTGCTGCAAACTTCTCCAGAGAGTCATCCAAGAAGACCACCTTCCCTTCCTCCCATAGCTTGTACAGCATCAGTGTCGGAAAGATATTCGAGAGACTAGCGATGCTGCGGGGAAAACAATTGTCTAGTGTTATTCCTCCTGCAACCTGTGGATGGAAAATACATTCAAGTTGGTCTCCAGTTATCTTATAGATATTGCACCTCTTAAAGTATTTTCCTCAATCAAAGACTTTACCTAACTAAGCATTCCTTGGCAGATGAGGATACATTGGTTAGTGGACAAGAAGTGTCCGATTAACACAACAGTGCCTAATATCTTTTCAAAAGTAAACATGACATTGAACCAAAATATTGTTGCATTAAGCACATGGCAGTCTATAGCAATACAAGCCAATAGCAAAACAAACCAGAACACTGTCAATCCCAGGTGCTAATGCAATCAAATGTACTGTCCAATGCTATCTACCCACACTTAATCTCATCCGGTGATCCCTGAACGGGTGATTCTATTCCCTGTCCGCCAACTAGGGGATGTGATGTCATAATCTGCAGAGATTCTGCTGTAAAGCCATGTTGGAGAACGCCTAGGAGAGGAGGGAACCCTTAAGCTCAGCTCTCATCCTCAGCAATCAAATCAGTTCACAACAAACAGGGGGAGTGCAAATTGATTCACTACACAAATCAACCATCTATACCATTCTCTTAATTACACATGGTTGGTGTGACCATTAGAGATATATGGAGAAATACTCGTTGATGACTGTAGATGTGTTCTAATTAGAAATTGGCCATGTACGTTTGACATGTAATACTGTCTCTCTGTAACACTAATCTATCACACTGTCTCTCTCTACTTCCACCAAGCCATTAGGTTTGCCTCTGGTTGAAGTGATGTACTTACAGCATTGAGGATGAGGATTTACACCAGCTAGAGACAAATTATAATTCACCTCTTCACGTGACAGCCACTGTAGCTGAGATTTGGTTTGGGGTGCCAAGATTACCACTGCCTGTATATGTTGCTTTGGAAGAAGGATTACATTTGAATGACATATGTAATATGCACTCAATTCCAACAATATTTATTCAAGGGTAATGTTGCACCTTTCTAAACTGATTATGTTAACTGGGTCACTGTATGGGCAACCAATTACTAATTACTATTTTATATATATATATACACTGCTCCAAAAAATAAAGGGAACACTAAAATAACACATCCTAAATCTGAATGAATGAATTATTCTTATTAAATACTTTTTTCTTTACATAGTTGAATGTGCTGACAACAAAATCACACAAAAATGATCAATGGAAATCAAATTTATCAACCCATGGAGGTCTGGATTTGGAGTTACACTCAAAATTAAAGTGGAAAACCACACTACAGGCTGATCCAGCTTTGATGTAATGTCCTTAAAACAAGTCAAAATGAGGCTCAGTAGTGTGTGTGGCCTCCACGTGCCTGTATGGCCTCCCTACAATGCCTGGGCATGCTCCTGATGAGGTGGCGGATGGTCTCCTGAGAGATCTCCTCACAGACCTGGACTAAAGCATCCGCCAACTCCTGGACAATCTATGGTGCAACGTGGCGTTGGTGGATGGAGCGAGACATGATGTCCCAGATGTGCTCAATTGGATTCAGGTCTGGGGAACGGGCGGGCCAGTCCATAGCATCAATGTCTTCCTCTTGCAGGAACTGCTGACACACTCCAGCCACATGAGGACTAGCATTGTCTTGCATTACGAGGTACCCAGGGCCAACCGCACCAGCATATGGTTTCACAAGGGGTCTGAGGATCTCATTTCGGTACCTAATGGCAGTCAGGCTACCTCTGGCGAGCACATGGAGGGCTGTGCGGCCCCCCCCAAAAAAATGCCACCCCACACCATGACTGCAGAACGTTCTCCACGGCGTCTCCAGACTGTCACGTCTGTCACATGTGCTCAATGTGAACCTGCCTTCATCTGTGAAGAGCACAGGGCGCCAGTGGCGAATTTACCAATCTTGGTGTTTGTTCTCTGGCAAATGCCAAACGTCCTGTACGGTGTTGGGCTGTAAGCACAATCCCCACCTGTGGACGTTGGGCCCTCATACCAGACACATGCACATTTGTGGTCTGCTGGAGGTCATTTTGCAGGGCTCTGGCAGTGCTCCTCCTGCTCCTCCTTGCACAAAGACAGAGGTAGCGCTCCTGCTGCTGGGTTGTTGCCCTCCTACGGCCTCCTCCACGTCTCCTGATGTACTGGCCTGTCTCCTGGTAGTGCCTCCATGCTCTGGACACTACGCTGACAGACACAGCAAACCTTCTTGCCACAGCTCGCATTGATGTGCCATCCTGGATGAGCTGCACTACCTGAGCCACTTGTGTGGGTTGTAGACTCCGTCTCATGCTACTACTAGAGTGAAAGCACCGCCAGCATTCAAAAGTGACCAAAACATCAGCCAGGAAGCATAGGAACTGAGAAGTCTGAGGTTATCACCTTCAGAACCACTCCTTTATTGGGCGTGTCTTGCTAATTGCCTATAATTTCCACCTGTTGTCTATTCCATTTGCACAACAGCATGTGAAATTTATTGTCAATCAGTGTTGCTTCCTAAGTGGACAGTTTGATTTCACAGAAGTGTGATTGACTTGGAGTTACATTGTGTTGTTTCAGTGTTCCTTTTATTTTTTTGAGCAGTGTATATATATATGTATATACAGTGCCTTGAGAAAGTATTCGCCCCCCTTGAACTTTGCGACCTTTTGCCACATTTCAGGCTTCAAACATAAAGATATAAAACTGTATTTTTTTGTGAAGAATCAACAAGTGGGACACAATCATGAAGTGGAACGACATTTATTGGATATTTCAAACTTTTTTAACAAATCAAAAACTGAAAAATTGGGCGTGCAAAATTATTCAGCCCCCTTAAGTTAATACTTTGTAGCGCCACCTTTTGCTGCGATTACAGCTGTAAGTCGCTTGGGGTATGTCTCTATCTGTTATGCAGGTGAATGAGGACCCAAAAGCGACTTGGCGAAAACAGAGTCTTTAATCCAGTAAAGTAAATCTACAATCATAAAGCATAATTCCACTCGTAATGACGAGAACAGACTGGAGACTCGATCATGAACTGCAGGTTGCCTCGGGAAGGCACTTGAACGTAGCAGACTCAGACACCTGCTCACCACGCAGCATCTGAGGGAAACACGACACGACAGGGCGATACACAGACACAGCACGGTGAACAATAGACAAGGATCCGACAGGGCAGAAACGGAAAACAAGGGGAGAAATAGGGACTCTAATCAGGGAAAAAGATAGGGAACAGGTGTGGGAAGACTAAATGATTGATTAGGGGAATAGGAACAGCTGGGAGCAGGAACGGAACGATAGAGAGAAGAGAGAGAGGAAGGGAGAGAGAAAAAGGGGAACGAACCTAAAAAGACCAGCAGGGGGAAAACGAACAGAGGGAAAAGCAAAATGACAAGACAATAAGACAAAACATGACACTATCAGTTTTGCACATCGAGAGACTGAATTTTTTCCCCATTCCTCCTTGCAAAACAGCTCAAGCTCAGTGAGGTTGGATGGAGAGCATTTGTGAATAGCAGTTTTCAGTTCTTTCCACAGATTCTCGATTGGATTCAGGTCTGGACTTTGACTTGGCCATTCTAACACCTGGATATGTTTATTTTTGAACCATTCCATTGTAGATTTTGCTTTATGTTTTGGATCATTGTCTTGTTGGAAGACAAATCTCTGTCCCAGTCTCAGGTCTTTTGCAGACTCCATCAGGATTTCTTCCAGAATGGTCCTGTATTTGGCTCCATCCATCTTCCCATCAATTTTAACCATCTTCCCTGTCCCTGCTGAAGAAAAGCAGGCCCAAACCATGATGCTGCCACCACCATGTTTGACAGTGGGGATGGTGTGTTCAGGGTGATGAGCTGTGTTGCTTTTACGCCAAACATAACGTTTTGCATTGTTGCCAAAAAGTTCAATTTTGGTTTCATCTGACCAGAGCACCTTCTTCCACATGTTTGGTGTGTCTCCCAGGTGGCTTGTGGCAAACTTTAAACAACACTTTTTATGGATATCGTTAAGAAATGGCTTTCTTCTTGCCACTCTTCCATAAAGGCCAGATTTGTGCAATACACAACTGATTGTTGTCCTATGGACAGAGTCTCCCACCTCAGCTGTAGATCTCTGCAGTTCATCCAGAGTGATCATGGGCCTCTTGGCTGCATCTCTGATCAGTCTTCTCCTTGTATGAGCTGAAAGTTTAGAGGGACGGCCAGGTCTTGGTAGATTTGCAGTGGTCTGATACTCTTTCCATTTCAATATTATCACTTGCAAAGTGCTCCTTGGGATGTTTAAAGCTTGGGAAATCTTTTTGTATCCAAATCCGGCTTTAAACTTCTTCACAACAGTATCTCGGACCTGCCTGGTGTGTTCCATGTTCTTCATGATGCTCTCTGCACTTTTAACGAACCTCTGAGACTATCACAGTGCAGGTGCATTTATACAGAGACTTGATTACACGCAGGTGGATTGTATTTATCATCATTAGTCATTTAGGTCAACATTGGATCATTCAGAGATCCTCACTGAACTTCTGGAGAGAGTTTGCTGCACTGAAAGTAAAGCGGCTGAATAATTTTGCACGCCCAATTTTTCAGTTTTTGATTTGTTAAAAAAGTTTGAAATATACAATAAATGTCGTTCCACTTCATGATTGTGTCCCACTTGTTGTTGATTCTTCACAAAAAAATACAGTTTTATATCTTTATGTTTGAAGCCTGAAATGTGGCAAAAGGTCGCAAAGTTCAAGGGGGCCGAATACTTTCGCAAGGCACTGTATACAGTGGGGAGAACAAGTATTTGATACACTGCCGATTGTCCAGATGTTATTGCTGGTGTAACGAAATAGATGTGTTCCTAGCTCCAACAGCACAGTATTATCTAACAATTCACAACAATACATACAAATCTCAAAGTAAAGGAATGGAATTAAGAAATATCTAAATATTAGGATGAGCAATGTCAGAGTGGCATTGACTAGAATACAGTAAAATACAGTATGTAAGCATTATTCAAGTGACAAGTAATGCCATGTCTACAGTGGGGCAAAAAAGTATTTAGTCAGCCACCAATTGTGCAAGTTCTCCCACTTAAAAAGATGAGAGAGGCCTGTAATTTTCATCATAGGTACACTTCAACCATGACAGACCAAATGAGAAGAAAAATCCAGAAAATCACATTGTAGCATTTTTAATGAATTTATTTGCAAATTATGGTGGAAAATGAGTATTTGGTCAAGAACAAAAGTTTATCTCAATACTTTGTTATCTACCGTTTGTTGGCAATGACAGAGGTCAAACTTTTTCTGTAAGTCTTCACAAGGTTTTCACACAATGTTGCTGGTATTTTGGCCCATTCCTCCATGCAGATCTCCTCTAGAGCAGTGATGTTTTGGGGGTGTTGCTGGGCAACACGGACTTTCAACTCCCTCCTAAGATTTTCTATGGGGTTGAGATCTGGAGACTGGCTAGGCCACTCCAGGACCTTGAAATGCTTCTTATGAAGTCACTCCTTCGTTGCCCGGGCGGTGTGTTTGAGATCATTGTCATGCTGAAAGACCCAGCCATGTTTCATCTTCAATGCCCTTGCTGATGGTAGGCTTTGTTACTTTGGTCCCAGCTCTCTGCAGGTCATTCACTAGGTCCCCCTGTGTGGTTCTGGGATTTTTGCTCATCGTTCTTGTGATCATTTTGACCCCACGGGGTGAGATCTTGCGTGGAGCCCCAGATTGAGGGAGATTATCAGTGGTCTTGTATGTCTTCCATTTCCTAATAATTGCTCCCACAGTTTATTTCTTCAAACCAAGCTCCTTACCTATTGCAGATTCAGTCTTCCCATTCTGGCGCAGGTCTACAATTTTGTTTCCTTTGACAGCTCTTTGGTCTTGGCCATAGTGGAGTTTGGAGTGTGACTGTTTGAGGTTGTGGACAGGTGTCTTTTCTACTGATAACAAGTTCAAACAGGTGCCATTAATACAGGTAACGAGTGGAGGACAGAGGAGCCTCTTAAAGAAGAAGTTACAGGTCTGTGAGAGCCATAAATATTGCTTGTTTGTAGGTGACCTAATACTTATTTTCCACCATAATTTGCAAATAAATTCATTAAAAATCCTACAATGTGATTCCCCACCACAAATCCCAGATCAGCAAAGATGTTGAACTCTCTTACTATAGAGATGGGACTGATATCTGGAGAGAGAATAATGGCTTATCTCTGGACTATACATGCTATTCCAATAAAACCTTCTCTCGTACAGATTACATTTTTATCCCTAAGATTTTCATAAATTCTGCCACTTGTACAATCAGACCCATAGCACTTTCAGATCACGCCTCTGTCTGCCTCCGCTTTGACCTCTATAAAAACATCCCGAGGTCAAAGAGCTGGAAATGCAACATCTCCATGCTATCAAACAAAGGATACCATACATTGGTCACTACATGGATAGACAACTACACACAAGACAATTAAATATTGGAGTGGGTAGCCTAGTGGTTAGAGCATTGGACTAGTAACCAAAAGGTTTGCATGTTCAAATCCCCAAGCTGTCAAGGTGTAAGTCTGTTGTTCTGCCCCTGAACAGGCAGTTAACCCACTGTTCCTAGACCGTCATTGAAAATAAGAATTTGTTCTTAACTGACATGCCCAGTTAAATAAAGGTAAAATGAAAAATGTAAAATCTCCTGTTTCTCTGGTCACAATGCAGGGCTCTGCCAAAGGCACACTAAGAGGTCATCTGATTGCATATGCTTCCTCTAAGAAAAAACCAATGGAAGCACACAGGTTAGATCTTGAAAAGGACCTGGAATGCAGTGAAAAAGTACATAAACAATCCCCAGACAGAGCCTCCAGAAGTCAACTTAAAACAGCCAAACTTAACTTGGAGTATTCTTGAGAAATAAAAAAAAACTGTTTTCTTTACTAAATAGAATACCATAAGTATAGCAATAGGCCTAAAAGATTGCTTGCATAACAATTTAAAAAAAGTTGTACAATCATGGCCATCAAAACAGTAGATGATCCAAATAAGATACATTTAACTTTTCATGATTTTTTTATGCAAATGATATATTTCTGAGAGAAAACATACAGGTGCAGAGACCGACCAAGAACATCTCAACTCCCACCTACTCCTGAGAAGGTCCGAGAGGCAATTATCTCCATGCCACCTAACAAGTCCCCAGGTCCAGACCGATTTCCCAGATTCTACAAAGCCTTTTGGCCCCTGTTTAGCCCTATATACATGCCAATCCTGGAAAACGGAGCTTTCCCAGACCATATGTACACAGCCTGCCTTACAGTGTTTCTCAAAAAGACAAGGACCCTCTCTCCTGCTCGTCCTTCCGGCCAGTAAACTTGTTCGACTTTGACTACAAAATCATTACCAAATTGCTCACCAAAAGACAAAACATACTTCTTCCCAAAATAATAAAAGCGGAGCAAACTGAATTTATTAGAGACAGGTACTCTTCTGATAACATTCACCGTCTTTTTGATATTATTAAACACACAGAAGACCCCTGTCCTGCTGTCTTCACTGGATGCTGAGAAGGAGTTTGACAGGATGGAGTGGAGCTTTCTGTTCTCAGTCTTAGAAAAGACATTTGGCATTTCATATGCTGACTGCAGAAGGTTTATGGAAGCACTAGATATAAGTTCATATGTATGAGGAAGAGTTTATGAGTTATACAAGTACAGGTAGGAAGCAGATGGGTAGGAAGCTCAAATAGGTAAAAGAGACAGATACAGTAGCTTCCTACATAATGTATCAGGCATGACACATTCGAGCCATAACGCATTCCAATCAGACCACAAGAGGGCAGTAGATACTGTGGCTATAACCAGGCTGCGGTACACTCATCACATCATAAAAGATTAAAACTGGATTTGGTAATAACAACCATGATAGCAACATTAAGCACCAGTAAGGATTGATTGGATTTCTCCAGGATCTGAGTTAAGCCAGCAACAATATTATTAGGACAATATAATTGTGTCTAACAAAACACATTTTCCTCTAATAGTTTACTCAGAGTAGGTTCTAGATATGCCATGACAGCTCTTACAAAATCTAAACTAATGTATGCTTTTAGTGCAGAAATTAAGGAGGCTTGTCAAGGGATGGAGGTGCCTGACCTAGTTAGAGTAACTGCAGTAGTCATATGAACTGTGTATGCTCTCCCATTGGTCAGTTTAAATGAATTGTTTCTGTGCTCTGACTGGTTCCAGGTGTGACTATGAACAATGCACCTCCACCTGTTCTCTCAAAATGGTGGTGCATTTCCTGGAGCCAGGAGACGGCAAGCCCAGGACAGTCCTGCTGTCTGCAAAGCCCCGCTCCAGCTATAGTCCATGAACATTCCGTTTGTAGTTGACAATCCCTTTTCAGTCTCTGTATGTTTTTTGTAAGGTTAATAGTAGGTATTCTGAATACAACCATTGTGTGTTTTTTGTAAGTTTAATAGTAGGTATTCTGAATACAAATATTGTGTGTTTTTTTAAAGGTTTTAATAGTAGGTATTCTGAATACAACTATTGTGTGTTTTTTGTAAGGTTTTAATAGTAGGTATTCTGGATACAACTATTGTGTGTTTTTTAAGGTTAATAGTAGCTATTCTGAATACAACTATTGTGTGTTTTTTGTAAGGTTAATAGTAGCTATTCTGAATACAAAAATTGTGTGTTTTTATATTGTGTTGGTTAGTATATTTAAGGGCTTGACTTATTTGTATGAATGCAGCATATATAGTCCCACTGTTCATTGCTTCGCGTGATGTATTGTTGCCTCTACCTTCTTGCCTTTGTGATATTGTTTGTGCCCAATAATGTTTGTACCATGTTTTGTGCTGCTACCATGTGGTGCTGCTGCCATGTTGTGTTGCTACCATGTTGTTGTCATGTGATGTTTCTACCATGCTGTGTTGCTGCCATGTTGTTGTCTTAGGTCTCTCTTTATGTCGTGTTGTGGTGTCTCTCTTGTCTTGATGTGTGTTTTGTCCTATATTTTTTATTTTTAATCCCAACCCTTGTCCCCGCAGGAGGACTTTTGCCTTTTGGTTGGCCGTCATTGTAAAAAGAATTTGTTCTTAACTGACTTGCCGAGTTAAATAAAGGTGAAATAAAATAAATAAAATGTAGCACTTTTTAGTCTTTATGACCCTTTAACATTTGATGTCTATTTTGGGATAACTTTGTGATGCATGCCTTCCATACCAGGTCTTTGTTGACCTTGGCCGATCCTAGAACTTGTCTGTTACAGGCTGGAATTAAATCAACCCCCCCAAAGCAAATGTTATGCAGTGTCTTTGTTTACTAATGTCACCCCGCACACACACACTTCTTTACATATATCATTAGTTCTTCTTCACATTTCATGGTTTTAATATCAGATTAATTCATACAGTCAGATGGGTCATTACACAACTTTTTAAGCATATGTTTTTGTAAAGCTTGCATTTAATTGCCACTCCTTGTTGCACACAACAACAAGCTATCATTCCCCCTGTCATATGGGGATTCATGGCTGATTTAAGATTAAATCGTGAAACTCTGTTACGGTCAACCCTGTTATTTTATTTGGCACTTAATAGGCTCTTACTATAGTCCTTTTTAAAATGTAACCTCTTGAGATGGGATAACTTGTTTTTTATTAAGTTGGACATTATGCACTTCATGACAGAATGTTCAAATTATTGAAATCATAAGTAATTTGTTAACTAAGTTATACTTCTCAAAAGGCACCAAACTGGTGGAACAGCCAATATATATTTATATGGGTAATGGACATGGACATTTTTACATTGCTAGAAGGTCATGCCTCCACATACCTAAAATGAATAACAATAGCAACAACATCAGTCAGGCAAGCAGTTTTCATATTCAAAATGAAAGAGGTAATAACTTCATCTAGATTGTTAAAGAAGGATTTAGTTTTAAAAAACTGGAACACATTGAAATAGATGGATTAACCTTGAAAGAAGCCTCCAGCTCTCAAAATCTAGTTTGGTATGTTATAGTAACTCTGTTTGGTATGTTATAGTAACTCTGTTTGGTATGTTAAAGTAACTCTGTTTAGTATGTTATAGTAACTCTGTTTGGTATGTTATAGTAACTCTGTTTGGTATGTTATAGTAACTCTGTTTAGTATGTTATAGTAACTCTGTTTGGTATGTTATAGTAACTCTGTTTAGTATGTTATAGTAACTCTGTTTGGTATGTTAAAGTAACTCTGTTTGGTATGTTATAGTAACTCTGTTTGGTATGTTATAGTAACTCTGTTTAGTATGTTATAGTAACTCTGTTTGGTATGTTATAGTAACTCTGTTTGGTATGTTATAGTAACTCTGTTTGGTATGTTATAGTAACTCTGTTTGGTATGTTATAGTAACTCTGTTTGGTATGTTATAGTAACTCTGTTTAGTATGTTATAGTAACTCTGTTTAGTATGTTATAGTAACTCTGTTTGGTATGTTATAGTAACTCTGTTTGGTATGTTATAGTAACTCTGTTTGGTATGTTATAGTAACTCTGTTTAGTATGTTATAGTAACTCTGTTTGGTATGTTATAGTAACTCTGTTTAGTATGTTATAGTAACTCTGTTTGGTATGTTATAGTAACTCTGTTTAGTATGTTATAGTAACTCTGTTTGGTATGTTATAGTAACTCTGTTTAGTATGTTATAGTAACTCTGTTTGGTATGTTATAGTAACTCTGTTTGGTATGTTATAGTAACTCTGTTTAGTATGTTATAGTAACTCTGTTTAGTATGTTATAGTAACTCTGTTTAGTATGTTATAGTAACTCTGTTTGGTATGTTATAGTAACTCTGTTTAGTATGTTATAGTAACTCTGTTTGGTATGTTATAGTAACTCTGTTTGGTATGTTATAGTAACTCGGTTTGGTATGTTATAGTAACTCTGTTTGGTATGTTATAGTAACTCTGTTTGGTATGTTATAGTAACTCTGTTTGGTATGTTATAGTAACTCTGTTTGGTATTGTCATGTTTTGTCTTATTTTGTCTTGTCATTTTTGCTTTTCCCTCTGTTCGTTTTCCCCCTGCTGGTCTTTTTAGGTTCGTTCCCCTCTTTCTCTCTTCCTCCCTCTCTCTCTTCTCTCTATCGCTCCGTTCCTGCTCCCAGCTGTTCCTATTCCCCTAATCAATCATTTAGTCTTCCCACACCTGTTCCCTATCTTTTCCCCTGATTAGAGTCCCTATTTCTCCCCTTGTTTTCCGTTTCTGCCCTGTCGGATCCTTGTCTATTGTTCACCGTGCTGTGTCTGTGTATCGCCCTGTCGTGTCGTGTTTCCCTCAGATGCTGCGTGGTGAGCAGGTGTCTGAGTCTGCTACATTCAAGTGCCTTCCCGAGGCAACCTGCAGTTCAAGATCGAGTCTCCAGTCTGTTCTCGTCATTACGAGTGGAAATTGTGCTTTATGATTGTATTTTTACTTTACTGGATTAAAGACTCTGTTTTCGCCAAGTCGCTTTTGGGTCCTCATTCACCTGCATAACAGAAGGATCCGACCAAGGAATGGACCCAGCGACTACAGACGCTCGTAACACTGCCGTCGAGATCCAAGGAGCCATGCTCGGCAGACACGAGCAGGAATTGTCTGCTGCTCGCCATGCCGTGGAGAACCTGGCCGCTCAGGTTTCCGACCTCTCTGGACAGTTCCAGAGTCTTCGTCTCGTGCCACCTGTTACTTCCTGGCCTGCCGAGCCTCCGGAACCTAGGGTTAATAACCCACCTTGCTACTCCGGGCAGCCCACGGAGTGCCGCTCCTTTCTCACCCAGTGTGATATTGTGTTCTCTCTCCAACCCAACACATACTCTAGAGAGAGAGCTCGGGTTGCTTACGTCATTTCACTCCTTACTGGCCGGGCTCGAGAGTGGGGCACAGCTATCTGGGAGGCAAGGGCTGATTGCTCTAACAATTACCAGAACTTTAAAGAGGAGATGATTCGGGTTTTTGACCGTTCAGTTTTTGGTAGGGAGGCTTCTAGGGCCCTGGCTTCCCTATGCCAAGGTGATCGATCCATAACGGATTACTCTATTGAGTTTCGCACTCTTGCTGCCTCTAGTGAGTGGAACGAGCCGGCGCTGCTCGCTCGTTTTCTGGAGGGACTCCACGCAGTGGTTAAAGATGAGATTCTCTCCCGGGAGGTTCCTTCAAATGTGGACTCTTTGATTGCTCTCGCCATCCGCATAGAACGACGGGTAGATCTTCGTCACCAGGCTCGTGGAAGAGAGCTCGCGTCAACGGTGTTTCCCTGCTCCGCATCGCAACCATCTCCCTCCTCTGGCTCAGAGACTGAGCCCATGCAGCTGGGAGGTATTCGCATCTCGACTAAGGAGAGGGAACGGAGGATCACCAACCGCCTGTGCCTCTATTGCGGACTTGCTGGACATTTTGTTAATTCATGTCCAGTAAAAGCCAGAGCTCATCAGTAAGCGGAGGGCTACTGGTGAGCGCTACTACTCAGGTCTCTCCATCTAGATCCTGTACTACTTTGTCGGTCCATCTACGCTGGACCGGTTCGGGTGCTACATGCAGTGCCTTGATAGACTCTGGGGCTGAGGGTTGTTTCATGGACGAAGCATGGGCTCGGAAACATGACATTCCTTTCAGAGAGTTAGACAAGCCTACGCCCATGTTCGCCTTAGATGGTAGTCATCTTCCCAGTATCAGATTTGAGACACTACCTTTAACCCTCACAGTATCTGGTAACCACAGTGAGACTATTTCTTTTTTGATTTTTCGTTCACCTTTTACACCTGTTGTTTTGGGTCATCCCTGGCTAGTATGTCATAATCCTTCTATTAATTGGTCTAGTAATTCTATCCTATCCTGGAACGTTTCTTGTCATGTGAAGTGTTTAATGTCTGCCATCCCTCCCGTTTCTTCTGTCCCTACTTCTCAGGAGGAACCTGGCGATTTGACAGGAGTGCCGGAGGAATATCATGATCTGCGCACGGTCTTCAGTCGGTCCCGAGCCAACTCCCTTCCTCCTCACCGGTCATATGATTGTAGTATTGATCTCCTTCCGGGGACCACTCCTCCTCGGGGTAGACTATACTCTCTGTCGGCTCCCGAACGTAAGGCTCTCGAGGATTATTTGTCTGTGTCTCTTGACGCCGGTACCATAGTGCCTTCTTCCTCTCCGGCCGGGGCGGGGTTTTTTTTGTTAAGAAGAAGGACGGTACTCTGCGCCCCTGCGTGGATTATCGAGGGCTGAATGACATAACGGTTAAGAATCGTTATCCGCTTCCCCTTATGTCATCAGCCTTCGAGATTCTGCAGGGAGCCAGGTGCTTTACTAAGTTGGACCTTCGTAACGCTTAACATCTCGTGCGCATCAGAGAGGGGGACGAGTGGAAAACGGCGTTTAACACTCCGTTAGGGCATTTTGAGTACCGGGTTCTGCCGTTTGGTCTCGCCAATGCGCCAGCTGTTTTTCAGGCATTAGTTAATGATGTTCTGAGAGACATGCTGAACATCTTTGTTTTTGTCTATCTTGACGATATCCTGATTTTTTCACCGTCACTCGAGATTCATGTTCAGCACGTTCGACGTGTTCTACAGCGCCTTTTAGAGAATTGTCTCTACGTGAAGGCTGAGAAGTGCTCTTTTCATGTCTCCTCCGTTACTTTTCTCGGTTCCGTTATTTCCGCTGAAGGCATTCAGATGGATTCCGCTAAGGTCCAAGCTGTCAGTGATTGGCCCGTTCCAAGGTCACGTGTCGAGTTGCAGCGCTTTCTAGGTTTCGCTAATTTCTATCGGCGTTTCATTCGTAATTTCGGTCAAGTTGCTGCCCCTCTCACAGCTCTTACTTCTGTCAAGACGTGTTTCAAGTGGTCCGGTTCCGCCCAGGGAGCTTTTGATCTTCTAAAAGAACGTTTTACGTCCGCTCCTATCCTCGTTACTCCTGACGTCACTAGACAATTCATTGTCGAGGTTGACGCTTCAGAGGTAGGCGTGGGAGCCATTCTATCCCAGCGCTTCCAGTCTGACGATAAGGTTCATCCTTGCGCTTATTTTTCTCATCGCCTGTCGCCATCTGAACGCAACTATGATGTGGGTAACCGCGAACTGCTCGCCATCCGCTTAGCCCTAGGCGAATGGCGACAGTGGTTGGAGGGGGCGACCGTTCCTTTTGTCGTTTGGACAGACCATAAGAACCTTGAGTACATCAGTTCTGCCAAACGACTTAATGCCCGTCAAGCTCGTTGGGCGTTGTTTTTCGCTCGTTTCGAGTTTGTGATTTCTTACCGTCCGGGTAGCAAGAACACCAAGCCCGATGCCTTATCCCGTCTTTTTAGTTCTTCTGTGGCTCCTACTGATCCCGAGGGGATTCTTCCTTATGGGCGTGTTGTCGGGTTGACAGTCTGGGGAATTGAAAGACAGGTTAAGCAAGCACTCACGCACACTGCGTCACCGCGCGCTTGTCCTAGTAACCTTCTTTTCCTTCCTGTTTCCACTCGTCTGGCTGTTCTTCAGTGGGCTCACTCTGCCAAGTTAGCTGGTCATCCCGGTGTTCGAGGCACTCTTGCGTCTATTCGCCAGCGCTTTTGGTGGCCGATTCAGGAGCGTGACACGCGCCGTTTCGTGGCTGCTTGTTCGGACTGCGCGCAGACTAAGTCAGGTAACTCTCCTCCTGCCGGTCGTCTCAGACCGCTCCCCATTCCTTCTCGACCATGGTCTCACATCGCCCTAGACTTCATTACCGGTCTGCCTTTGTCTGCGGGGAAGACTGTGATTCTTACGGTTGTCGATAGGTTCTCTAAGGCGGCACATTTCATTCCCCTCGCTAAACTTCCTTCCGCTAAGGAGACGGCACAAATCATCATCGAGAATGTATTCAGAATTCATGGCCTCCCGTTAGACGCCGTTTCAGACAGAGGCCCGCAATTCACGTCACAGTTTTGGAGGGAGTTCTGTCGTTTGATTGGTGCGTCCATCAGTCTCTCTTCCGGGTTTCATCCCCAGTCTAACGGTCAAGCAGAGAGGGCCAATCAGACGATTGGTCGCATACTACGCAGCCTTTCTTTCAGAAACCCTGCGTCTTGGGCAGAACAGCTCCCCTGGGCAGAATACGCTCACAACTCGCTTCCTTCGTCTGCTACCGGGTTATCTCCGTTTCAGAGTAGTCTGGGTTACCAGCCTCCTCTGTTCTCATCCCAGCTTGCCGAGTCCAGCGTTCCCTCCGCTCAAGCGTTTGTCCAACGTTGTGAGCGCACCTGGAAGAGGGTGAGGTCTGCACTTTGCCGTTACAGGGCACAGACTGTGAGAGCCGCCAATAAACGTAGGATTAAGAGTCCTAGGTATTGTTGCGGCCAGAGAGTGTGGCTTTCCACTCGCAACCTTCCTCTTACGACAGCTTCTCGTAAGTTGACTCCGCGGTTCATTGGTCCGTTCCGTGTCTCCCAGGTCGTCAATCCTGTCGCTGTGCGACTGCTTCTTCCGCGACATCTTCGTCGCGTCCATCCTGTCTTCCATGTCTCCTGTGTCAAGCCCTTTCTTCGCACCCCGTTCGTCTTCCCTCCCCCTCCCGTCCTTGTCGAGAGCGCACCTATTTACAAGGTACGTAGGATCATGGACATGCGTTCTCGGGGACGGGGTCACCAATACTTAGTGGATTGGGAGGGTTACGGTCCTGAGGAGAGGAGTTGGGTTCCGTCTCGGGACGTGCTGGACCGTTCACTTATTGATGATTTCCTCCGTTGCCGCCAGGATTCCTCCTCGAGTGCGCCAGGAGGCGCTCGGTGAGTGGGGGGTACTGTCATGTTTTGTCTTATTTTGTCTTGTCATTTTTGCTTTTCCCTCTGTTCGTTTTCCCCCTGCTGGTCTTTTTAGGTTCGTTCCCCTCTTTCTCTCTTCCTCCCTCTCTCTCTTCTCTCTATCGCTCCGTTCCTGCTCCCAGCTGTTCCTATTCCCCTAATCAATCATTTAGTCTTCCCACACCTGTTCCCTATCTTTTCCCCTGATTAGAGTCCCTATTTCTCCCCTTGTTTTCCGTTTCTGCCCTGTCGGATCCTTGTCTATTGTTCACCGTGCTGTGTCTGTGTATCGCCCTGTCGTGTCGTGTTTCCCTCAGATGCTGCGTGGTGAGCAGGTGTCTGAGTCTGCTACGTTCAAGTGCCTTCCCGAGGCAACCTGCAGTTCAAGATCGAGTCTCCAGTCTGTTCTCGTCATTACGAGTGGAAATTGTGCTTTATGATTGTATTTTCACTTTACTGGATTAAAGACTCTGTTTTCGCCAAGTCGCTTTTGGGTCCTCATTCACCTGCATAACAGGTATGTTATAGTAACTCTGTTTGGTATGTTATAGTAACTCTGTTTGGTATGTTATAGTAACTCTGTTTGGTATGTTATAGTAACTCTGTTTGGTATGTTATAGTAACTCTGTTTGGTATGTTATAGTAACTCTGTTTGGTATGTTATAGTAACTCTGTTTAGTATGTTATAGTAACTCTGTTTGGTATGTTATAGTAACTCTGTTTGGTATGTTATAGTAACTCTGTTTGGTATGTTATAGTAACTCTGTTTGGTATGTTATAGTAACTCTGTTTGGTATGTTATAGTAACTCTGTTTGGTATGTTATAGTAACTCTGTTTGGTATGTTATAGTAACTCTGTTTGGTATGTTATAGTAACTCTGTTTGGTATGTTATAGTAACTCTGTTTGGTATGTTATAGTAACTCTGTTTGGTATGTTATAGTAACTCTGTTTGGTATGTTATAGTAACTCTGTTTGCCTTTAGGAGGTCTTTCAAATGGCGGGTAACTGAGACACCCAGATATGTGAACCCTTTTGAATGGAAGTGCAGCTAAACTGATGGAGCCATCATGAGAGAATACAAAATATTTGACTTTTATGCAGATTCATCTCACGTCCAGATATTTTCCCAAATGTTTCAAGAACATTCAATTAAATTATACTACTAAGGAAGTGCTGCTCACCAGAACAAAGGACCTCCAACTTCCTAACATAACTTTATTATTATTCATTTGGAAGTTCATTTGTATCACAGGCAGTCGGCCATACAGTAGCTACAGACAAAACACAAAGTGAATCAACAAAAGGGTTCTTCGGCATTTCCCATAAGACAATAATTTTGGTTCCAGATAGAGCCCTTTTGGGTTCCATGTAGAACCAACAGGGTTCTAGCTGGAACCAAAAAGGGTTCTTCAAAAAGGGTTTTCCTATTGGGACAGCCGAAGAACCTATTTAGGTTCTTGATAGCTCCTTTTTTTCTAAGAGTGTAGGAGGAATTCCTAAGTCTCAGAGCCTGTCTTATATTCACAATTTGTGTTAGATATGTGCTTAGATATGTACCAAAATGCAAAAGAGAGAGAGAATGCAAATGAGAGATTTTCTAGACACCTCTCCACCCTCGCTCCACAAGCCAAGCCACTTCCGGATGGAGTGAAAAGAGGAAGATGCTATTTGCTGCTGTCCATTTCTGACCCCTCCTATCTCTGCTGTGACCTCATCACTGCAGCCAAGCAGGAGAAAGTGGAAGGTCACTGACAGACAGATAGACATTAACCCCATGCAGCGTGAATAGTTTTTCTTCACATTGCCATCATACAGGAGTCAAAGTGAGATGTCAATTACAGTCATCATGACATTTATATGTTCTACATCATTCTTTAATTAATATTGACTTTTTGAATTAAGATTTTTGATTAAGCAAAATTTACAGAATGTAGGTTTTGGGCACAAGTCATGCATGACAGACTGCCTATTTCTGCTAGTTTCTTCTAAACAGCATTTATGAAAAATGTAAAATAAAAAGATGGTGAATTCTCAGGAGAACAATGTCTGGCACAAGATATTAAAGTACTTTTTCACTACTGTATTTGCTTCTTCCTGCAGCTGCGTGGCAGTCTTTGTAGAGACCATTTAGCTCTGGAAATGTCTTCCAGAGCAGGCTCGTGTCACCTCCATCAGCAAGGTCAATTTTTTCAATTTAGTGCAGAGGCCTGAAAGGCCAGACGCACTTCAGTACACATCATAATCAAGGACAAGTTCACCGGGTGCGTGGGACTGGAAATGTGTGTAGTGTTTACTTACTGTACTTCTCATTTCAGGAAACAATTAGGATTTGTGGTGGTGAAATACTGATTTTTTTTATTTATTAAGTATGGCATTAAGTACGGCATCCATATTAGGACATCTTCGGACATCTTCAGACATCCACCATGTACCTTGTCACCTCTTCACCTCACGCCTCACTCTGACTTATCTCACTCTGCACTGCACTAGTCAGGTGTCACCGAAAAGTTACCTTGACCATTTCAACCTTATTCTTTGCAATTAATTAATTATAATAATTTTTTTGTCTAGTAAATACTTATTTCCCAAGCATTCGTTTTTGCCTGGAGGCCCAATTTGTCCACATAATGATCCAATCCCTGATGGTTTTGTTTTGTCATTACAGGCAGGAAACGGTCAGGGGAGTTGTTTGATCATAGTGTGAGTCTTCAGCATTTGCCTCGGGGAAAATCAGGGAAGTGAGTGGGTGTGTGTCTTTTCGTAATGCATGATGTAAGTCCATAGACTATTGAATTCTATAAAAAGACCTTTATCCAAGACCACACTAGTTATGTAGCTCTTTTGTACACCGTGTTACCATTTGTGTACGTATCTGTGTGTGTTTTTGTGTGCTTGTGTGTGTGTTTTATCCCTTTGTATTTGAGGGTATAAGCTGACCATGGATCAGTTTTATAACATTCATTAAAAAATCTGCGGCCGACTTTACTTCCCCATCTAGTCAGGTTGTGTTGCTAAATTTGTCTGTGTGGCAGGATCGACATGAAATAATAAAGAAATGAGCATCATCAGTGAAGGAAGCCAGAGAGGGAACCAGCTTCCAAATTCAATTTATGACCCATAAATCAAGACAGATTAGACCTGACTGGATTGTTGGTGCCATGTGTGACCTACAATCTGTGATCAGCTCGCATTGTCAGACTAGAGGGTCGCCGATCTCCCTGTGCAAAGGTTTCCATGGGAACGACCTCTGGCTCCTCTAATCTGCTGTTTTCCAGCCCTCACTCATCTTGAGACTGAGTTATGCTGGATTCCTTTATGTCAGTCCCATAATCTTCTGCTCTATTTCCTCACCCTAGACCCACTCCCTCTTTGCCTCCCCCTGCCCCCCTCCTCACTTCCTCCTGCCCTCTCTGGTCGGCAGGCGCTGCTCTGTTTTATCTTCCTTACATCTTTATCTACCAAAACTCTACTGTGTTTTGCTGTGAATCAGCCTGGTTTTCCAACTGAAATCCCAGCAGCATGTTTCACATTCATCTGCTATATAATTTAATTGAAATACTCAAAAAATATGCCAGATATCAATTTTTCCACAAAATGCATTGTATGATAAACGTTGGCAAATATTGTAGATGTAAATATGAAATACACAGAAGCGCGACTGGGATGCTTTGTCATTATTTTGGTATTTCTCATTGAGCGGATCTCAGCTGTCCACAGGCAGCACAGGAACACAGATCCAGCGCCAGCCTGCTGCGCACTCTCTGAGAGTGTACAGTGACAATAGACATGCATATGGTTTTGATCAGCACATCAATGTGTTTGATGTGTCCCTGTGCATCAAACATGTATAATTCAGAATCCAAACAGATGTGATGTGCTAGATCCACCTAGCCGCTAAATGATGCTAGTACATCAAGACCCATAGTATACAGTATTCAGGTAGGATCAACATTCAAATTATTAATGCAGTGGCCAGTGGGTGGTTTAATTGTTTTCATTCTAAATAGTTTTTTCTTTGGTTGTGTTATTCTGTCTTTATGCAATATGGAAACAGAAATAGCAGGTGTTTTTTTTTACTACAAAATATAATCTTAAATACACATTTATTCAAACTATTAAATTAGGACTGTATCCAACAATCTTATCATAATTTATTTATTTGATAATAAATGTAATTAATATAATAAATAATGATCTAATCATAATAAATGTATTGATGGGCAGATCTTAATTAAGGTGTTGTTGGGAAATGAACGTACTGTTCTTACAGTAGGGGGTTTTAAGGCTTGATATCAGGTGCCCTGCGCTCTATGTCTGTCACATTACTTTAAGTGCTGTTGATTAGAGAAATGGGAAGTGTTAATCCATGACTAAATAGGGGTTAATTCCAGGATGCATTGCTTTGTTGATGTTCTCAGGTTAGGGTCAAAGACCAAGTGTGCACTAGACAATGGGCCACTTGTTTCTTACTGACCATTTCAAATCCTACCATTCCAATTGGATGATCCATCATGCAGGTGAAAGAGGACCCAAAAGCGACTTAACAAAAATCCTCTAGATGATCCATCACACTAAGCAGACTCAGACAATAGTCTACCCTCTCTATGATTATAAAGGCCCAGCAGACAAAAATCCTCTAGTCTGTAGAGGGGAATAACTAGAGAAGCGGCCACAGACTCAGACAAGCATCTGATGAAGGCAAAAACACGACAGGACAGGGCGCGAAACGCAATCACAGCATGGTGAATACAAAACAAGGAACCGACGGGACAGGAACGGAACAGTCTACCCTCTCTATGATTATAAAGGCCCAATCTGTCATTTCTGTTTCCAGGCGTCAACCTGACTCCCAACCTCTCCAGAAACCATTATTTCAAAAAAAAAAAAAAAACTCATATCATGTTGTTTCTATTTCCTACTCACGGTGGCACCCTTGTTCTTGAAGGATACTGTACATTCAGGAGAAGCGCCAAAGATGTCTGACCTTTTCATTTGAAAATAGTTGACATGCTTTTCTTTGTTTATTATTCACCTACAGATTATCATAAGTATATATATATACATTTATAAAAATGATACTTACTGCTGAGGCATTTGAAAAGTCTTAATTTTTGAGCAGAGAGGTGTAATAATGTTCATGCAGCTGCTTCAAAGAGCCAGTGGCTTTAATGACCATTAGTTAAGAAACACTATGCACTACTCTTATCTCCACTCAACAGTGTGATCCTAACGTGTGTGTGTGTGTGTGTGTGTGTGTGTGTGTGTGTGTGTGTGTGTGTGTGTGTGTGTGTGTGTGTGTGTGTGTGTGTGTGTGTGTGTGTGTGTGTGTGTGTGTGTGTGTGTGTGTGTGTGTGTGTGTGTGTGTGTGTGTGTGTGTTCCAAAACATGTCCTATAAAGACAGGCTCAGTCAATCAACAAAACAAACAATTTAACCACTTTATTCAAATATTTTATGAATGTATGCTCTATGTAATTGTAGCTACAACTGGTGGCAGGCTATTTATATTGGTGGTGGTAGTATTGTTGCTAGTATGTACACAAAAAAAGATGAAATCCACCGTATAATAGTGCACATTGAGATGATTTAATTACAACAATTATTAAAATCGCATATCAGAGGGATCTTGCAAAGGAAGATTGCAGCCATCTCCAAATTACAGATACACTACAAAAGTATGTGGACCCCTGCTCGTCGAACATCTCATTCCAAAATCATGGGCATTACAATTAAGTTAGTCCCCCCTTTGCTGCTTTAACAGCCTCCACTCTTCTGGGAAGGCTTTCCTCTACATGTTGGAACGTGGCTGCGGGGACTTGCTTCCATTCAGCCGCAAGAGCATAGGTGAGGTAGGGCACTGATGTTAGGTGTTTAAGTCTGGCACGCAGTCAACATTTCAATTCATCCCAAAGGTGTTGGATAGCGTTGAGGTCAGGGCTCTATGCAGGCCAGTCAAGTTCTTCCACATAGATCTTGACAAACCCTTCCTGTATAGACCTCGCTTTGTGCATGGGGGCATTGTCATGCTGAAACAGGAAAGGGCCTTCCCCAAACTATGCGTCTAGAATGCTGAAGCATTAAGATTAGCCTTCACTGGAGCAAAGGGCACAATCCCAAACAATGAAAAACAGCCCAAGACCATTGTTCCTTCTCCACCAAACATTACAGTTGACACTATGCATTTGGGCAGGTAGCATTCTCCTGGCATCCGCCAAACCCAGATTCTTCCGTCCGACTGCCAGATGGTGAAGTGTGAAGAGCTATACACCACTCCAGACGACGCTTGGCATTGGGCAGGATGATCTTGCTTGGCCATGGAAACCCATTTCATGAAGCTCCCAACCAACAGTCATTGTGCTGACGTTGCTTCCAGGGGCAGTTTGGAAATTGGTTGTGAGTGTTGCAACCAAGGACAGACGATTTTTACACGCTGCCTGCTTCTGAACTCGGCGGTCCCGTTCTGTGAGCTTGTCTGGCTTACCACTACGTGGCTGAACCATTGTTGCTCCTAGACGTGTCCACTTCACAATAACAGCACTTACAGTTGACTGGGCAGCTCTGAAATGTGACAAACTGACTTGTTGGAAAGGTGGCATCCTATGATGGTGCCACGTTGAAAGTCATTGATCTCTTCAGTACGGGCCATTCGAATGCCAATGTTTGTCTATGGAGATTGCATGGCTGTGTGCTCAATATTAAACACCTTTCAGCAACGTGTGTGGCTGAAATTGCCGAAAAACTAATTCGAAGGGGTGTCCACACACCATTGGCCATGTCGTGTACATTGCCCCCTGTATGATTCACGTTGGTTTCGCCCAAACGTTTAGATTATGCGTGTTCTCCCTGCAAAAGCGGTTCGTTCTAACCATTGGCTGTGTGTGGTTTTGCGCTTCTGTAGATGAATTCGCTGTCAATGGCCCGCTGGTGGACCTGTTTTCTATGAATGCCTTGGCTTCTTACAGCCAAAATGCCAAGTATTTCAGTTGTTATGGATATGTTATATTTTGTATGGATATTTCCAATGGTAGGGGCTGTCGAAGGTAAGAACGCTGCTTTTTCTTTATCTCGTCAGAATGCATAATTAAAACGTGCATGAACGACTGTCATAAGCTCTCAGCAAAAATATATTAATTATACAGTGTCAATTATTCATTCCGTAGGCGTAAGGTATACCGCAAATACCCTGTAGCCTACATACAGAAATGATGTGGTATTCTGATAGTGTTTTTGATGACAGTAAAGGCTTTCTGAGGGACTGTCACATTGGAACGCCGATGTTTGTATGCATCAAAGCCTGATTAAAATCTGTTGAGAGAAAAAACTATTATATTAGATTAAATGCTCAAAAAGAAATGCAGTATATCTTTTAAGCAATGATAGGTAAAATAGTGCTACAGTCATTTTAATAGTCCAAACCACAAGTTTTGACTCATAAACGAACTGTAGCCATAAATATTGTAGCAATGAACATGTTCCATAGCATATAATTATAATATGGTAGAAAATGTCATTTAGACACCTAGCTGTGTGTGTGTGTGTGTGTGTGTGAGTGCGTGTGTGTGTGTGTGTGTGTGCCTGTGTGTGTGTGTGTGTGTGTGCAGGGGGAGGGGAGGGGAATACTTGTAGTGAACAAACCCTGTAACCCAATGCTCATGGCGAGTCGTTTGTGTTATTCCTTCGATAATAGAAAGTAGAGTATGTCAAATAGACTGCCTATACACGAAACATTAAGGTACACCTTCCTCATATGTAGTTGCCCTCAGAACAGCCTCAATTCGTCAGGGCATGGACTCCACAAGGTGTCAAAAGCATTTTACAGGGATGCTGGCTCATGTTGACTCCAATGCTTCCCACAGTTGTGTCAAGTTGACTGGATGTCCTTTGGGTGGTGGACCATTCTGGATACACACTGGAAACTGTTAAGCGTGAAAAACCCAGCAGCGTTGCAGTTTTTGACACAAACCGGTGCACCTGGCACTTAATACCATACCCCGTTCAAAGGCACTTAAATGTTTTGTCTTGCCCATTCACCCTCTGAATGGCATGCATACAGAATCCATGTCTCAATTGTCTCAAGGCTTAAAAATCCTTCTTTAACTTGTCTCCTCCCCTTCATCTACACTGATTGAAGTGGATTTAACAAGTGACTTCAATAAGGGATCTGAACTTTGACCTGGATTCACATTGCCAGTCTATGTCACGGAAAGAGCAGATGTTCTTAATGTTTTGTATACTCAGTGTATATGTTTCTATCTCATTGGTACATCCCTCATCTATTCTGAACATTAAAACAAAATGAGAAGAAGATTTGAACTATGAATTCTCAGATGATGAATGGAATCATGTATTGTTTTGTGTCCATTTATCATACATTTGTGCTACACATGTACTTGTTCATGTACCTAAATCCTCTATGTGACCGATATTCTTAATGTTTTGTACACTCAGTGTATGTTAAATGTTTTGTTGTATCATGGCCTTGCTTGCAATTCAATTACACACACACACACAAAGAGAGAGAGAGAGAGAGGAGAGAGAGAGAGAGTGAGAGCGAGAGAGAAATCGAATGAGAGAGAGAAAGAAAGAGAGAGAAGCAGAGAGAGAAATAGAAGGAGAGAGAGAGAGACAGAGAGAGAGAGAGAGAGAGAGATAGAGAGAGAGAGAGAGAGAGAGAGAGAGAGAGAGAGAGAGAGAGAGAGAGAGAGAGAGAGAGAGAGAGAGAGAGAGAGAGAGAGAGAGAGAGAGAGAGAGAGAGAGAGAGAGAGAGAGAGAGAGAGAGAGAGAGAGAGAGAGAGAGAGAGAGAGAGAGAGAGAGAGAGGGAGAGAGAGAGAGAGAACAAACCTGTGGAATGTTCATCCTAAGGGGAGCCCAGCCCCTGTTGTTGTCTGATGAATAGCATGGTAATATATGTTTATTATATATGTATATCCTATTGTGTGTACAGGTGTCATTTAAAAAAAGCAAGCATTCACTCTGAACAGCATCCATGGGATATTTTGGTCTGGAGTTAAGTTAAATGCTCCCTCGGTCATTCCACAACAGTTCAAGTTTCTTATGTATTTAATGAAAGATGGGTTTGAAGTGGGGAAGCATAACTGGCCCATGATTACCAAATTTAGCCCAAAGACATCAGAGTGGTTGTGCTTGGAAAGGCTTTTTGTAATAAAAAGCTGATCTGGCCCTGTGGTGTGATTTTCAGGGTTTGAGAGTTAAAGCTACTTAGTCTGAGTTTAAAGAATATGATGGCAGAAGAACTTAAAAGATATTAAAGATTCCTTCATTTACTGCTTTGGTAACAACAGTGTAACAACGGTTGCAATATGTAACCTTTTGGGCGACCTGACCAAATGTACATAGAAATGAGAATTATAGATGTGTCATTCTCATTCAAAGCAAGTCTAAGAAGGGGTAGATGTATTTAATGTGCTCTATTTCTATTCTTCAGTTTCGTTATTGTGTCTTTTGCTTTCGGTTTTGCACATCAGCTTCAAACAGCTGAAAATAAAATATCTTTGGTTATTGAAAATATATTTCACAGCGGTTTAGATGGCAAAATGACTCTCTACACTATACAATGCTTGTTTTGTCACATAAACTGAAATGAGGCAAACTATTTTAATTTTAGCAACCAAGAAATGGCGAAGTGATATTCACAATTGCACCTTTAACATTGAAAGTACATTTGAAACATAATAACAGAAGTTATTATGAAGAAGAATTGTAAATGATCTAATTCAGAGGTCACTGAACTAGTTGCAGTATAGAGCCTACATGGGATAAAGGCAAGTTCATGAGAAGTTTTACCTTACATGTTAAAACTTGATACATCAAGATATGTGATAAGAAATCACAGAAAATTACTTAACAAATGTGTTACTGGTTAACAGTATGCCTGCCTAACTGTGTGACTGTTGTGCTTCTGTGCATAACATCAAACATATGCCAAGCCTATACAATGTCACCAAACTTCTGACAAAAACTGTTCTACAATCTAAAAGTCTAGATACCTTTTAATTATTCCCCTCACCCCCTTCTTACTAAGGGACCATGTTCTCTTGCTTCAGTCAGTCAATCGAAAAAATAAGAAGTTGTGTGGGGTCATGTGATATCTGTCTCTCAGCTCTCGGCCCATGTGACGTCTGTTTTCTCTGCTCTCACAGCCTGCTGTCCTCTCTTGTCCCGCTGTATCATCAGTGAGACCTCCCTCCCGCCCCCTGGCTGGGCTGCACTCTCTCCCATGTTTCCAAGCCTTTATGTAAGCGGGGCAGACCTGACCGATTTCAGCCATGTCAAGAGCTATCGACTCAGCACTGGCCTGCATAGACTGCCCCCCCCTCCCCACCTCCCTCTCCCTCTCCCTCTCCCTCTCCCTCTCCTCCTTCTCTCTCTCCTCTCTCTCTCTCTCTCTCTCTCTCTCTCTCTCTCTCTCTCTCTCTCTCTCTCTCTCTCTCTCTCTCTCTCTCTCTCTCTCTCTCTCTCTCTCTCTCTCTCTCTCTCTCTCTCTCTCTCTCTCTCTCTCTCTCTCTCTCTCTCTCTCTCTCTCTCTCTCTCTCTCTCTCTCTGCTCTCTCTCTCTCTCTCTGCTTCTCTCTCTCTCTCATTCGATTTCTCTCTCGCTCTCACTCTCTCTCTCTCTCTCTCTCTCTCTCTCTCTCTCTCTCTCTCTCCTCTCTATTTCTCTCTCTGCTTCTCTCTCTTTCTTTCTCTCTCTCATTCCTCTCTCACTGAGTGGGGTCTTTCTCTCAGACGGTCTCATTCCAGAGGAGAGGAGTGCAACTCTCTCGCTCTCGCTCTCCTCTCTCTCTCTCCTCTCTCTCTCTCTCTCTCTCTCTCTCTCTCTCTCTCTCTCTCTCTCTCTCTCTCTCTCTCTCTCTCTCACTCTCTCTCCCTCCCCACTATGTTCTTTCACAGACATGGCTTCCTTTTTTGATCTCACTGAGTGGGGTCTTTGTTGTGGTTGGTTACACATAACAAACAGTTAGATGCAGACGGTACCCATGTATGTGAATTTAGGTATTTTTTATCCAGAGGAGAGGAGTGCAACTGTAAATGTTTGGCACGTAATGGCAGAGTCATGTACCTGGGTGTCTTTGCTGTTCCACACCTGGCCTACAGGCTTGGACTGTGTGATACAGTATGTAATCGTTCACAGCAGCAGTAGGTTACTGCAGTTCAGTGGTTCTTCTTTCCATCCACCTCTTTGGTCTATCGATCTATACACTTTTTACCATGGTCAAATAAAATAGCAGATTTCTTTAGGAAAAATTAGCTCTGCAATATCACAACAACTCTGCTGTAAATATTCATGCCATGCATTAGTCAGCAGGATTTTTTAGCAATGTCTTCCGACATGCGCCAGGCTAAGTCCATTTTGGTCCACCTTAAGCCCAGGCCATACCTGGCCATTGGTTCCAGACAAAACACACCCCTTATATTAAACATAAGTTCAATCAAATCCATGAATCACAATTTCTCTTTGCAGACATTTTGTTGTGCAGGACAATCAATATTCAGTGTTATGCTGCTCTTCAGTGCAGTACTCTTTCCCCTTTCCCCCTCTGGGAGCAGTGACAGAAAATATTGAGCATCAAAACAGCCCATGACCTACTTCTCCTTCTGCCCTATGGTGGGCTTGCAAAACTCAGAGAACATGGTTACACTTACATGACTGAGACACTCAACAGGGAGTGATATGTAAATGTCACAAGCTATATAGGATGCCCCGCATCTGTGCCTGGGAGTCCTAGAAGGCTATAATGTTGAGCCTCAGGGGGGTACTTGATTCTGAAAATCCTGTTACTGAAGGCAAATCTCTAATCCGTAACTCCTTGTCCGTCCATCCGGATTGTATAATGTGTGGATATCTGTAAAGAAACCGTCACCTATAACTCAATCGGGGTAGACAGTGGTAGGCTACATGGAAGAATGTCTTTCAAGCTGTCTACCACAGCCAAGTTATAGGTGCTGGTTTGGATAAAGATAGGCTCAGACGGTTTCTTTACAGATATCCACACATTATACAGTCCGGTTGGATGGACAAGGAGTTACGGATTATAGATATACCTTCAGTAAGAGGATTTTCGGAAATAAGTACTTCCCAAAAAGATTTTGCCAGTTATTTTCCAGGCCTCGCCTTGTAGCCTTCTAGGACTCCTATGCGCAGATTCGCGGCATCCTATATAGGGCTATAAAGTATATACCCTAGTTATGGTTATAGATTTGTTATGGGTCTATCCTTGTAACCATGTTGAATTATAGCTTGACAACCTTTCACCAGGTAAGAAGGACAAGCACATGCGCCAAAGAAGCAAATCTGCCTCTTTATTAAGGGTTTGCACCTGTGGAAGATTGACACATTTTTGATCTAAAAAATGTCTCTAAATTGGATAGCCCTACACCTTACCTCAATACCTTATTCCTTCTCTACGTTTCATGTTTTATTCCCTCTGGATAACAACAGGTATAACATTTTACTGTGGAAAAGCCTTAGTAAATTGTCTTTATACATTAAGATTAAATGTCCAATGCAGCCATTTTAAACAATTAAGTACCTTACTGTGTATGTTAAATTAAAATGCCCCCAAAAAACATAACTTCTAAGCAAAGAGCAATTTCTCAAGCAATAATTTTACTAGAGCTGTCTGGGAGTGGTCTAACTAGTTGTTATTGGCAGAGAGGTATGGTACTCCCTTTCTTATTGGTCTGTTAACTAATTTACCTCCTGGTGATTTCACTAGGCAGGCCAAAACTCCATACCTGTTTTTTTTCAAACAGCTCTTACACGCAAGCACTGATGAAGGCAAAAAAACACAGGACAGGGCGATACACAATCACAGCAAAACACGACAGGACAGGGCGAAACGAAACAGGAACGGAACACAAAGGAATAAATAGGGACTCTAATCAGGGAAAGGATCGGGAACAGGTGTGGGAAGACTAAATGATGATAATTTTCACAATTTCACAGTATTATTCCAACCTTGTAGTGTGGAAATATACTGTATATAAAACACAGTAAGATCACGTTTTTTTACTGCACCTATAAGATCACATTATTGGTCAATTATAAGGTCCAACCAAAATTTGACTTCTGCTTTTAACCCAACTCCTCTGGGGAGCTGTTGTGGGGTGTTAAGTGCCTTGTTCAAGGGCACAACGGCAGGCAATGGCATCTAGGATTTGATACCAGCAACCCTCCTGTTGCCAGCTTGCTTTCCTCCTGATTTTTCCCGTCGGTCACAGGATTCGAACTGGCAGCCCTCCGGTTGCTGGCTTGCCTCTATAACTGCTAGGCCACCTGCCTATCAGGTTTCAGGTAAGACCCCAGTGCAGACTGTGTTGATGTAACAATGGTTATTGCAACAACAGGGGACAGTAAACGACAGGTCAAGGCAGGCAGGGGTTGACAATTCAGAGTAGTGAGGCCAAGGTACAGGATGGCAGGCAGGCCCAGGGTCAGGTCAGGCAGAGGTCGGTAATCCAGAGTGGGTGCAAAGGCACAGGACGGCAGGCAGGCTCAGGGTCAGGACAGGCAAGGGTCAAAACCAGGAGGACGTTAAAAGAGAGACTGGGGAAACAGGAGACAAAGAGCTGTGAGACATGGGTTTAGATCTAGACACATGAAAAGTAGAAAGTAGACAGAGGGTACGGGGCAACAGAGAATGAACAGCAGAGGGGCTATTGATTTTGGTGCAGGGGGGGGGAAAGGTCGCGGCTTGTAGCTGCGGGGCTATAGTGGCGTGCCAGCGCATGCAGCTCAATCTCCTTGAGTGCTGGTCGGTGTTGTGGAAGCGAAGTGGCCCGGGCCTTACTGAACCCCTCCCGGAGGTCCTGGTACTCCGCGGGAATGGCGGAGAGGTTCGGGGGAATTTCCAAGCCCCCAGGAAGACATCCCGGGGCAGGCAGAGCTGATTTCAGGCAATGGGTATGGCAGAACAGGCTCGAGCCCACGATGGCACCAATAGACCAGTCAATCAAGGGATTCTGTCGCTGGAGCCAAGAGAATGCAGAGACTCAATTAGCAGGAATTAGATTGTCTCGCTGTGGTTCCCCAACACTCGTAGGTTGATAGGAGGGGTTGAGTGGGGATGCCCAGCTCGGACGCCAGGGTAACGTCCATAAGACTCATATCGGCCCCCGAGTCGATGAGTCTCTGGAGAGACTTAGACTGGTCGCCCCACAGCAGGGTGGCATGGAGAAGGGGGCGAGAAGAAACATTATCCTTTATACACCAGAGTACTCATTCCTACCAATGAGCTAGGTCTCGTGAAGGGACAGGTAGACACATAATGACCGGCAGAACCACAATACAGACAACTCTGGGTGTTAAGTCTGCGTACACGTTCGGCTGAAGGCAGCCTAGCCCTGCCGAGCTGCATCGGATCGGGAAAGAGCATATCGGCAGTCTTCGGAGGCTCTTGGAGGAACTCGGGTAAGCTCGGATCCTTTCGGGGACAAAACGCTGGGGACATCCGGAGTTCATCAGATGTAATGTGGGATCCTCGAGTGAGCGATTGGAACCGCAATCAGACGTCTTGTCTCTCCTACGTTCCTGTAGCCAACCATCGATCCGGATGGTTAAAGCGATGAGTGAGTCAAGATCCATTGTTTGTTCCTGGGCTGCAAGCTGATCCTTTACCTCCTCTGATAATCCATGCAGGAATCCATACAGCGCTTCCGGGTTCCAGGCACCCTCCTCTGCTAGCGTGCGGAAATCCACCGCATAGTCTGCCACACTGAGGGAGTCCTGCCGAAACTGAAGTAACTTCCAGCCAGCCTCTCTCCCGGACCCCGGAGCCTCGAAAACCTTTCTCACCTCCGCCACAAATACCTCCAGACTGAGACAGACAGTGGATTGTTGCTCCCACACCACCGTGGCCCAGGCGAGTGCCCTCCCGGACATACGTTTAATATGTATGCTATCTTCGAGCAATCACTGGGAGACATAGGCCCGGCAGGTTCTGGAATCTCCATCGTAGCGCTACGGGGTAGGTAAGCAGGGTTCCCCGGAAACCAGGGTGACGTCACTGTTACCAGCCGGGTTACTGAGGGGCTGGGAGGTTACCGTCTAGTAGGCAACCCACGGAATTGCTCCCGCAAAGCGTCCAATGCTAGATTGTGGCGTTCGGTATCTTCCTGGAACCCTTCCATCGGACCACGAAGCATCTGCTCATGTCTACCAATGAGGGCTCCTTGGGAGGAGATAGCATTGCGGAGCTGGTCCAAATCTGCTGGGTCAGTCATGGCCAGTTTGTACTATCAGGTAAGACCCAAGTGCAGACTGTGTTGAAGTAACAATGTTTATTGCAACAACAGGGGGAGGTAATTGACAGGTCAAGGCAGGCTGAGGTCGGTAATCCAGAGTAGTGGGGCCAAGGTACAGGACGGCAGGCAGGCCCAGGGTCAGGCCAGGCTGAGGTCGGTAAATCCAGAGTAGGGGCAAAGGCACAGGACGGCAGGCAGGCAAAGAGTCAGGACAGGCAAGGGTCAAAATCAGGAGGACGAGAAAAGAGAGACTGGGGAAGCAGGAGCTGAGACAAAACGCTGGTTGACTTGGAACAAACAAGACGAACTGGCACAGACAGACAGAAAACATAGGTATAAATACCCAGGGTTAAGTCGGGAAGATGGGCGACACCTGGAGGGGGGTGGAGACAAGCACAAGGACAGGTGAAACAGATCAGGAAGTGACACCTGCCACCCCTATACATGGCTTAGCACTAATTTTGCATTGGAACAGGATCAGGATGTTGTCCATTTGAGACTTGATATGATCACCAGTGGGGGACAAACTTTATTTTCTTCCTTGAAAATCATTGAAAGGTAATTGACAATTGGAGAGTGGGAAATCCTGATGAATGGTGATATTCTGAGGTTTACTGAGGTGAGCACTCCAGTGACAGAGGCAGGAAAACTGTAAACCTCCTTGTTATTGTACTCTCATCAACTTCAATGAACTCCCATATTTCCAGTGGGCTACCTGTTTGCAATTTCTATTTATCCTTTTTATGTCATTCTGTCACATGGCTCCTGAGTGGCGCAGTGGTCTAAGGCACTGCATTTTTGTGCTAGAGGCATCACTACAGACCCTGGTTTGATTCCAGACTGTATCACAACCGGCCATGATTGGGAGGCTCACAGGGAGGTGCACAATTGGCCCAGTCTCTTCCGGGTTAGGGTTTGGCCAGGGTAGGCTGTCATTGTAAATAATAATTTGTTCTTAACTGACTTGCCTATTTAAATAAATAAAACATCATCCCAAGTCCTGTTTATGTTACCATGTTACCAGTGTGTGTAAACACTCAAACATTGAGTAATCTATGTCAGTCACATGGAGAACATAAGATTTCAGGCCCTCAACTCATGTAGTCACAATGTTTTTTTGACTCGATGAATGTTACCGATAGGAAGGAGAGTGCACACACACTTGGTTCCTTTGGCAGAAAACACTTTCAGGTTTTGATACAATTTAGCCTTACATTTTGTGTTGCAATGTTAATCTGTGTTAACAGCTGCAACTGCACATTAATTTGAGTTCAATGTACTTGATCCAGTGTATTGTGTCAGTGCTGTAAGCCTCATCAGTCAAGTGTTTTTCACTCCAATATTTCATCAACCCTCTCACAGTACAGAGAGACTGACAGAAATGGAGCACTTGAAAATCAATGGGTCCCAATTCTCCCATTAGACAAATTCTGTGTGAAAATGTCAATGCTGCTCCCATGAGCAGTAACATACTAAAGAAGGTCATTAACTGGGACACTCCTTATAAATCAGTGCATGCAGCGTCTGTCTGTCCATGGAATGGAAATTGATATCCAGTACTTCAGCCTATTTTGAAAAATGTTCCCCATTGCTCAACTTCTCTTGTTTTGTTCAGTTCACTTGACTGTAACTTTACTGATTAGGTTTCCCCTCATTGGCTTAACACCTAAGACCCATACAGTATTTTGCCTCCACATACCACAAATGAAAGGATTTGAAAGAACTCAGATAAGCCATGTGTTGCATTCACTTCCAGTTAAGTATTTTCTTGATGCCTGGATACATTTACATCACTTACATCATGCTTGTTTTTGTTTGCAAACTTTGTGGTGGCTTGGCTTCATTCGTTATGTAGGAGTTGTTCAACCAACATTGACGTGGGACATGGAAGCTGAAAGAAATGCTTTGTTGGGATGTCCTTTAAAGTTCATCAGGTAAATTTAGGGCTGGAATACGCACAAACAAAAATGGTTGATACCTGTTGACTGCATCTGGTTGTCAAAAGGAATGGAGCACAACATGGGTCTGTCAAATTCTTTAGAATTACCACATTGATCATACATGCTAACTATTTGGGATGAAATGTATTTTGCTATTTCTATTGACTTCAATGTAAGCATTATCACTGCTGCTACATATGCACACAACTCTTTTCCTGACGTGGCTTGGAATGGGGCAATGAAGGACATCCAATGTGTCTTTCACACAAATGCCAATACCAGAGAAGAAGAGTGAAGAAATGCTCTGCTGGTGTTCTTTTCGGTTCTAGGTCTTGACACAGTAGAAGGATAGCCTTACTGAGAGTATGGACACTGGTTCAGGCAGGGAGGTGGAGAAAGCTTTTCAACTGGAGCAAGTCACGTCGGATCAAGGCTATGCTGTTAACCTGCCATTATTCAGCAAGTTTCAAGAGTTATCAATGAAATCTACCATTATTCCTCTTGGGAAAGTAGAGAATGATCTTAAAGATGTCATATGTGGTGGTCTTGAGTATGCCCACTTTGAATGCAATATCACATGCTTAGATGTAATTTATTTATTTTGATATTAGAAGCTCCATTCCCCGTCTGGTAAAAATCTTCGAAACTTGTGAAAACGTGTAAAACCTAAACTGTCCAGTGCACAGTTTCACTATTTCTTACCATCATTTAATATATATATATATATATATATATATATATATATATATATATATATATATATATATTTCACCTTTATTTAACCAGGTAGGCAAGTTGAGAACAAGTTCTCATTTACAACTGCGACCTGGCCAAGATAAAGCAGAGCAGTTTGACACATATAACAACACAGAGTTACATATGGAGTAAAACAAACACAGATTCAATAATACAGTAGAAAAATAAGTCTATATACAATGTGAGCAAATGAGGTGAGATAAGGGACGTAAAGGCAATAAATAGGCCATGGTGGCAAAGTAAATACAATATAGCAATTAAAACACTGGAATGGTAGATTTGACAGTAGATGAGTGTGCAAAGTAGAAATACTGGGGTGCAAAGGAGCAAAATAAAATAAAAAATACAGTAGGGGAAGCAGGAGTTGTTTGGGCTATTTATAGATGGGCTATGTACAGGTACAGTGATCTGTAAGCTGCTCTGACAGCTGGTGCTTAAAGTTAGTGAGGGAGATAAGTGTTTCCAGTTTCATAGATTTTTGTAGTTCGTTCCAGTCATTGGCAGCAGAGAACTGGAAGGGAGAGGCGGCCAAAGGAGGAATTGGCTTTGGGGGTGACAAGTTAGATATACCTGCTGGAACGCGTGCTACGGTTGGGTGCTGCTATGGTGCCAAAACGGATGGCACTGTGATAGACTGCATCCAATTTGTTGAGTAGGGTGTTGGAGGCTATTATGTAAATGACATCGCCGAAGTCGAGGATCGGTAAGATGGTCAGTTTTACGAGGGTATGTTTTGCAGCATGAGTTAAGGAGGCCTTGTTGCGAAATAGGAAGCCAATTCTAGATTTAACTTTGGATTGGAGATGTTTTATGTGAGTCTGGAAGGAGATTTTACAGTCTAACCAGACACCTAGGTATTTGTAGTTGTCCACATATTCTAAATTAGAACCGCCCAGAGTAGTGATGCTGGACGGGTGGGCAGGTGCAGGCATCGATCGATTGAAGAGCATGCATTTAGTTTTACTTGTATTTAAGAGCAATTGGAGGCCACAGAAGGAGAGTTGTATGGCATTGAAGCTCGTCTGGAGGGTTGTTAACAGTGTCCAAAGAAGGGCTAGAGGTATACAGAATGGTGTCGTCTGCGTAGAGGTGGATCAGAGACTCACCAGCAGCAAGAGCGACATTATTGATGTGTACAGAGAAGAGAGTCGGCCCAAGAATTGAACCCTGTGGCACCCTCATAGAGACTGCAAGAGGCCCGGACAACATACCCTCAGATTTGACACATTGAACTTTGTCGGAGAAGTAGTTGGTGAACCAGCCGAGGCAATCATTTGAGAAACCAAGGCTGTTGAGTCTGCCGATGAGGATCTGGTGATTGACAGAGTCGAAAGCCTTGGCCAGGTCAATGAATACAGCTGCACAGTATTTTTTCTTATCGATGGCGGTTAAGATATTGTTTAGGACCTTGAGCGTGGCTGAGGTGCACCCATGAGCAGCTCTGAAACCAGATTGCATAGCGGAGAAGGTACGGTGGGATTCGAAATGGTCGGTTTGTTAATTAACCTGGCTTTCGAAGACCTTAGAAAGGCAGGGTAGGACAGATATTGGTCTGTAGCAGTTTGGGTCAAGAGTGTCCCCCCCTTTGAAGAGGAGGGTGACTGCAGCTGCTTTCCAATCTTTGGGAATCTCAGACGACACGAAAGAGGAGTTGAACAGGTTAGTAATAGGAGTTGCAACAATTTTGGCAGGTGATTTTAGAAAGAAAGGGTTCAGATTGTCTAGCCCGGCTGATTTGTGGGGGTCCAGATTTTGCAGCTCTTTCAGAACATCAGCTGACTGGATTTGGGAGAAGGAGAAATGGGGGAGGCTTGTGCGAGTTAGCCTTGGCTTTTCTAACTGTCTGTGTATATTGGTTTCTAACTTCCCTGAAAAGTTGCATTTCACTGAGGCTGTTCGATGCTAATGCAGAACGCCACAGGATGTTTTTGTGTTGGTTAAGGGCAGTCAGGTCTGGAGAGAACCAAGGGCTATATCTGTTCCTGGTTCTAAATTTCTTGAATGGGGCATGCTTATTTAAGATGGTGAGGAAGGCATTTTTAAAGAATAACCAGGCATCCTCTACTGACGGGTTGAGGTCAATACCCTTCCAGGAAACCCGGGCCAGGTCGATTAGAAAGGCCTGCTCGCTGAAGTGTTTCAGGGAGCGTTTGATAGTGATGAGTAGAGGTCGTTTGACCGCTGACCCATTATGGATGCAGGCAATGAGGCAGTGATTGCTGAGATCTTGGTTGAAAACAGCAGAGGTGTATTTAGAGGGCAAGTTGGTTAGGATGATATCTATGAGGGTGCCCGTGTTTACGACTTTGGGGTTAATCATAACCAAATTGGGCATATACATTGCCCTTTGATTCGATTGTTTGGCTTTGCAGAACATGCATGAGCCAAGATGATTTGGTCCATTTAGTTGCATTCTACAATGCAGGCGGGTCTCTGTGCTGTAGTGAAACATGACACAAGTCTGGGAAATTCCCTTCCAGTGTTAATATAAAAGCAGCAGAAGAATCAGGGCCATAAAATGGATACATTTGAAATGTGCGACTGAGAGTTGCGGGTGCGGCGGGAGGCACAGTGACATAAAACCCAGTGAGTGAAGCCCAGGGATGTGTCCCCTGGGTTTAATCCAGTGTGGCGTACAGAGCATGGCGCAGCCTGCAAGGATTATGTGTGCTGGACTAAGTTGCCCTACTCGCTCCTCCTCGTTGCCCTACTTTTCATTGAAATATGGAGAGAAAGAGAGCGAGAGAGGGATAGAGTGATTTCTATATTGGAGGAATGCAGGGACAGATGGAGTCATGTGGTGGGGAGGGGGACATGGAGAAAGAAGGAGAGGGAGAGAGAGGCAGATAGACCACCACAACTTTATTCCTCTCTCCCTCTCACATTGTTAGTTCTGGTTTAAAAATACTTATTGGGCGGTAGATAATGGTGGATTTGTTTATGTTACACATTACAGGCGAGTTAGCTTTGTCGTGCATAGTTTTATTTGAGCAAATACAGCTTCAAAACCTACCCTTTAACCTTACCATACATAACATAGTATTGCAATTTTAGGTATTACGTTTTTTAAATATATATTTTTTATATATCCTCTTTATCTCTTACAGAATTTATAATACTCAGCTTTAACATAGCCATAGCTTTAACATATTCCATGTGTTGTGTGTAACACGATCTCTGCAACATACTGTGCTGACTGAAACTGAAGAGCCTTGATGACACGTCTAGTCATGAAAGAAGGGCGACACACAGTTACTAATGTCACCCCCCTTCCACTGTCCCCTAATGCAGCTACAGTTCATCATGTTGTGCATGCCTTCAGTGTTGAGCCTTGTGTGTTAGCTACTGTATGACGTGGAGAACTGTAGCTAGCATCCACATAGACCCGTCTTTTCCCTTCTCCATCCTTTCCGCTCAGACACCCACTCCCTTCCCTAAACCCTCTTGGCTCAGTCCATGGGAATTCTTAGTGGGTCACTGCTCCTGGCCTCTTTATTCCCATTTAGCGGCAGCACTAACACCTGGCTCGCCACTTCCTCACAGCTCCTCATTAATCCACACTGATACTAACAAGAACTGAGCACCTGGAAAATGGCCTAATTGGAAGCAACAGTGGTTCCCCGTGTTCAGAACTGATTTGCAGACCAATTGTTTTGTCTGAGCTTGACTATAAAATGTTTACTGTTGTAATGTCATATACATCTATGTGAGAATGCTGTTCATTGACTGTAGCTCAGCGTTCAATGCCATAGTGCCCTCCAATCACTAAGCTCAGGACCCTGGGACTGAACACCTTCCTCTGCAACTGGATCCAGGACTTTCAGACGGGCCTCCCCCAGAAGGTGAGGGTAGGCTACAACACATCTGTTACACTGACCCTCAACATGGGGGCCCTTAAGTGGTGCGTGTTTAGTCCCCTCCTGTACTCCCTGTTCACCCACGACTGCGTGGTCGCGCACAACTCCAACACCATCATTACGTTTTCTGACGACACAACAGTGGTTGGCCTGATCACAGATGACGATGAGACAGCCTATAGGAAAGAGGTCAGAGACGCCAGGACAACAACCTCTCCCTCAGCATCAGCAAGACAAGGGAGCTGATCATGGACTACGGGAAACCGAGGGTCGAGCACGCCCTCATCCACATTGACGGGCATGTAGTGGAGCGGGTCAACAGATTCAAATTACTCGGAGTCCACATCACTAAGGAATTATGATGGTCCACACACACCAACACAGTTGTGAAGAAGGCACAACAACCCCTATTCCCCCTCAGGAGGCTGCGGGGGATTTGGCATGGGCCCTCAGAACCTCTAAAAGTTCTACAGCTTCACCATTGAGAGCATCTTGACTGGCTGCATCACCACTTGGTATGGCAAATGCTTGGCATCTGACCACAAGGCGCTACAGATGGTAGTGTGTACGGCCCAGTACATCACTGGGGCCGAGCTCCCTGCCATCCAGGACCAGTGTCAGAGGAAGTGTCACGATCGTCATAAGGAGTGGACCAAAGCGCAGCGTGATTTGGGTTCATCATAATTTATTTAAATGTGAACCAGCAACAAAACAATAAAGACAAACAAACAAACGTACAGAATCAACAAGTGGAAAAAGGCTGCCTAAGTATGATCCCCAATCAGAGACAATGATAGACAGCTGTCTCTGATTGGGAACCATACCCGGCCAACAAAGAAATAGAAAACATAGAATACACATAGAAATAATAAACTAGAACACCCCCCCCCAGTCACGCCCTGACCTACTCCACCATAGAAAATAAAGGCTTTCTATGGTCAGGATGTGACAGGAAGGCCCTAAAAATGTACTCCAGCCACCCAAGTCATAGGCTGTTGTCTCTGTTACCACACGGCAAGCAGGCCATCAGAGAGCTAAATAGCTATTTAAATAGGTAACCAATAGCTACCCGGACTATCTGCATTGACCCTTTTATTATATAAGTGTTTATTTTCTATTGTATTTAACCTTTTTGTAACTAGGCAAGTAAGTGAAGATCAAATTCTTATTTACAATGACAGCCTACAAGAAGATAAAAGGCCTCCTGCGGGACTATCTCTTTTGACTCATCACATACGCTGCTGCAACTGTTTATGATCTGTTCTGTTGCCCAGTCACTTTATCCCTACCTACATGTATATGTACATATAGTATCTACCTCAATTACCTCGTACCCCTGCACATCAACATGGTACTGGTACGCCGTGTATATAGCCAAGTTATCGTTACTCATTGTGTATTTATTCCTCGATTGATTATTTGTCTATTATTTCTCGAAGTACAGTAAGCATTTCACTGTTGATCTACACCTGTTGTTTACGAAGCATGTGACAAATACAATTACATTTTATTTGATGTCCTTCAGCCTCTCTGATCAGTTGATTATGGGAAGTTTCAAGTCTTTTGTTGTTACTCCACTGCCTCTCTACCACAGGTGGCTTACATGAAACTGGAATCGTTGACCATTGTGGTTATTTGTGGTAATGTAATTGACACAGATATCGTAATGGACACTAGATCTGGTTCATATTGGTCTAGTTTAATGTTTGGTGGCATATATTGCTGACATTATAGCATTCTAATGTGGAATTTGTTGTGCTAATGCTGGTTACAAAGTAGAGGTCGACCGATTAATCGGAATGGCCGATTAATTAGGGACGATTTCAAATTTTCATAACAATCGGAAATCGGTATTTTTGGGCGCCAATTTCCGATTAAAAAATATATATATATATTTTTATTTTTTATTTTTATACCTTTATTTAACTAGGCAAGTCAGTTAAGAACACATTCTTAATTTCAATGACGGCCTAGGAACTGTGGGTTAACTGCCTTGTTCAGGGGCAGAACGACAGATTTTCACCTTGTCAGCTCCATCCTTTCCGCCCAATCTTGCAACCGCACAGTTAACTAGTCCAAAGCTCTAACCATTGCACTGCCTGTTACGTGAATGCAGTAGAAGCCAAGGTAAATTGCTAGCTAGCATTAAACTTATCTTATAAAAAACAATCAATCAATCATAATCACTAGTTATAACTACTAATCCAGATTAGCAGGCAATATTAACCAGGCTGACATGGTCATTTCTCTTGCGTTCATTGCACGTATAGTCAGGGTATATGCAACAGTTTGGGCTGCCTGGCTCATTGCGAACTAATTTGCCAGAATTGAACGTAATTTACGTACAGTGTGTCCCATCTCTCCTCTCTGTCCATCAGTCGAGAGTTTCAGACAGAGGTGTGCTAAAGAGAGATCATCTGGGGCTGTTTTTCTCCTGAACATGTGACCTGACTGGGGGGGAAGGGGTTGTTTTTTAATGGTTAAAAGCAGGAGATTTTCCTGGTTGGGTTTGGTTGCCAGTGCGAAATCCTGGCCCTAGTATGGCGACTCGAGTGTCGATTCTCTAGGGTGGCAGACTGTATTTCAGTGTCCTTGTGGACTGGCCATTGATGCTCATGGCTTTCCATAAGTCGTTGTCCTCAACAGCAGATGTGGGGGTACCAGGCAGTGTGTTATCATGAGCATAAACACTTGATAAACAACTAACCCTTTCCCCCCAAAGTATAGTTTCCATATCGTTAAATTTTGCTAGTGCTCAGTCTGCATAGTCAGAGAACAACTCATGTTCTACCACTGCATAAGTATATTGTAGCTTGTCCCCCTCCCTGTATTCCCTACCACCATATAAGGCTTAAATATATCTCTTCACTCAGCAGCACTGCACTAATAGGACCCTGTGAATAATTGAAAATGTGTCAGTCTACACAAGCAAAGTCAGTCTACAGTGGGCGAATTGTGGCCTACTTGCCCTCCCCACTCTGGTGGGGGTAGTAAAATGAGAGATTATGAGCTTTACTATGTGTGTGTGTGTGTGTGTGTGTGTGTGTGTGTGTGTGTGTGTGTGTGTGTGTGTGTGTGTGTGTGTGTGTGTGTGTGTGTGTGTGTGTGTGTGTGTGTGTGTGTGTGTGTGTGTGTGGATACTGATACTCAATTATTATGGATTGGTTATAGTTATAGATTGGTGGCGCTGTTTGTATGTTTTGGTGTTGCTGTGTGTGTATGTGTGTGAGGAAGAGTGAGAGAGAGAGGGAACGAGGACAAGAGAGAGAGCAAGAGAGAGCAGATGTCACCGGGCAGAGTCATCCATGACCCTTCCTTCTGTAGCAAGTGCGGTTGAGGTGCAGCAGAATGTCCCTGTGTCCCCCTTAGCGAGACTGCACAATAGAGGTCTTCACAGGTCCAACAGGCACGAAATTCTGAGATCTGACCTGGGACTCAAGCGGGTCCGGTTCCTAAATTTAGACTTTTGTCTCGGATCTAAGTCGGGTCTGATATAATTGCCATGAGTTTCAGGTATGTGCAATTAAAATAAATGTACTGACTGGACCCGATTGGACTCATCATCTGTTAATTTAATGTGTGTGAGTCAATGAAAACTGTGTGAGCTTGTTATCTGTGTAAGCCAATTACAACACAATAAAACATATAGCTTATGTCCAGCTGAAACTGGTTCCAGCTGCTCACGTCACATGCGCCTGCTGCTGAAGAGAGCGAGTGCGAGTGAAAGGAACCTTGGCCTGGGCTACTGTTGATTGCGTAGATGGAGGCCATTTTTATTGAAGTAAAGCAAAAGCTAGAGGAGAAAGAGTATAGTGAAAAGCAACTTACAAGCCCCTGGAGCCCAGAAGACGGTCTCCCGGAGCCTATTATTTTCTCTTTGTTTGTTATTTAATTATACACCCTTGAAACCGAGCTAATACAATTCTGTCCGTGTCTGATCTGTGTAAACAGCTTGACCAAGCCCCCTGGTTTGCCGCAAGTGGTGGAGAATGCGGGCTGATAATGTGGTCAGTTCAGGGTTGTCGTTTACGCAGCATCAGCACATACGAGTTGATAGCTCAGTTCATCTGGGCCCAACAAGCACAACAGGCAGGTCAGGAACAAACGCTAGAGGAACAGCGCCTACAAAATGTCCACCTCGTTGAGGAAATCAGGAAGCTACAAGGAGGAGTGAAGCTCTATTGGACTCGGGGAGTGTAGTTACGCTCATAGCCACGAGTCTGCTGGCCCAGGTGACTGAACGTGGCAGGGAGATGTCCGTTTCCTGTGTCCACGGTGACACCAAGCGATATCTGGCCGTACAAGCCAACATCGTGACGCCACAAGGGAGCTGCCAGATGATGGTTGGTGCTGAACCGGAGTTGCCGATACCTCTCCTTGTGGGACGAGATTGTCCGCTGTGGAGGCATGAGCTGAGGAAAAAGGTACGAGCCGGCGGGAGACGACACGTCGCCTGCACGGCACGGAAACAAGCGGTTGACAAAACCTTATGTACAGATTCTGAGTCTGAGGGGGTGCCAGACCCCGACCTCCCTGGTGAACAACTGGAGGAGGGGCCCATCCTCCCCCTCATCGATTTCGAGGGACCAGCAAAGACCCAAGTGATAGCGGTGGATTGCCAGCTACTTTCGGGGGTGAGTGACTGGCGATAGCCCCATTTCCAAATCAAGAATAACCTTTTGTATCAGGTGTTGCACCACAAGGGGGACTTCGAGAGGTACTGTTGCTGCACCGACAGTAGGTGGGAACTGTTCTTCAGCTGGCCCACACCCATCTGTTGGGGGCGCACCTGGGAATGGAGAAGACTCGGGAACGGATTGCCGCCCGGGTCCACTGGCCCAGGATGAGGATGGCCGTGGAAGACTATTGTCGCAGCTGCCCGGAATGTCAAATCACTGCCCCAAAAGCCCACTTCCAAAACCCGCTAGTCCCCCTACCGATCATCGGGTTGCCCTTTGAACGCATCATCATGGACATAGTGGAACTCCTGGTAAAAACGACACGAGGACACCGGAACATCTTGGTAATAGTAGATTATGCCACCAAGTATCCCGAGGCCATTCCCCTACAGGCGGCGGTCTCGAAGGGAATCGCCCAGGAATCGCCCACGAGATCCTGACTGACCAGGGTACCGAGTTCATGTCCCACCCAATGAAAGATTTGTCTGCTCTCCTGCAGATCAAGCAGATCTGGACCACCATCTTTCACGACGGATGGGCTCGTCGAGTGGTTCAATAAAACGCTCAATCAAATGCTGCAGAAGGTCATCGAGCAGGATGAGAAAAACTAGGACCAGCTACTACCATACCTAATTTTCTCGGTCAGAGAAAGGTGGGAGACAAGGTGCTGGTCCTAATCCCCACGTCAGAAAGTATGTTCGTGGCATCATGGCACGGGCCGAAGAGGTGATAGAGAAGCAGGAGCCCGTCAATTGCCGCGTACAGCAGCCGGCGAGGCGGAAACCCCAACAGATTTTCCACGTTAACCTATTGAAGAGGTGACACGAGAGGACATCATTGGCTGTGTTATGGTCGGGACACAGGATGCCAACGGTACCAGTAGTGGTCACAAGCAATAAGGATCTCAACCCGACCCAGAAGCAAACGCTCCTGGAGCTCGTCGATCGGAACACGGCGGTCATTGAACACCACGTCCGCACCCAGCTCGGGGGGAAACGGTACGAAAAAGAGGCCATGTCGGATCCCCAAGGCCCGAAGGAAGGCAGTGAAGCAGGAAGTGGAGGCTATGCTGAGGATGGGGTACATCAAAGAGTCCCACAGCACATGGTGCAGCTCCATCGTGTTGGACTAGCCTGTGGTTCTGTAATGACTTCCGGGGTGTGAACAACATCAGCTTGTTCAAAGCCTACCCCATTCCAAGGGTGGACTAGCTCATCGACCAATTAGGAAAGGCCCAGTACATCAGCACCCTCGACCTGACCAAAGGATATTGGCAGGTACCGTTGGCAGCCTCCTCCTGGGAGAAGACGGCGTTTTCAATACCGGAGGGCTTATATCAGTACCGGGTGCTCCCATTCGGTCTCGGACCCCGCCCACGTTCCAGCGCCTGATGGACCGAGTCCTCCGACCCCACCAACAGTACTCAGCGGCCTATTTGGATGATATCTACAGCCAAGGTTGGGAAGAGCACCTGACACCTCCAGGCGGTGCTGGATGAGCTCAGGCAAGCCGGATAGACAGAAAACCCCACACAATGCAAGCTAGGCTTCGAGGAGGTGGAGTACCTGGTGTATTTGATTGGAAGAACGTCAAGCCCCAGGAGAGGAAGGTCAATGCAGTACATGGCTGGCCCGTTCAATGTACCAAGACACACGTCAAGTCCTTCCTGAGAATGGCAAGATACTACAGCTGGTTTATCCCCAACTTTGAGGCTATAGACTCCCTCCTTACTGATCTAACCAGTGTCCGCCTCCGGTAAACAGTGAAATGGACGGGCGAGACCGAAGCGGCATTCAGGCGCCTAAAGGATCTGCTGTGCTCCCATCCAATTCTCGTAACGCCAGATGGACGCATGTGATACGGGACTAGGGGCCGTCCTGTCCCAGGTACACAATGGGGAGGAGCACCCCATCATGTACGAAAGCCGAAAGCTGATACCCAGAGAAAGAAGTACTCTATTGTCGAGAAAGACTGCCTAGCGGTAAAGTGGGCGCTAGACACTCAGGTATTACTTGTTGGGTACCCACTTCACCCTGGTCTCAGACCATGCTCCCCTGGTCTGGAAGGCCAGGGGAAGGGACACAAACGATCGGTTCACCAGGTGGTTGTTGTCCCTTCAACGCTCCTCTTTTTCTGTTGTCGACATGTCTGGAGCGAAGCATGGGAACGGGGATGCCCTATCAAGAAGGGAGACATACGTTGCACTGTCGACAGCCCCCCTAGACGGCCAGCATCCCAGAGTCGCCTCTTCACTGTTGACGTTGAGACTGGTGTTTTGCAGGTACTATTTCATGAAGCTGCCAGTTGAGGACTTGTGAGGCGTCTGTTTCTCAAAGTAGACACTCTAATGTACTTGTCCTCTTGCTCAATTGTGCACCGGGGCCTCCCACTCCACTTTCTATTCTGGTTAGAGCCAGTTTGCACTGTTCTACAGAAGGGAGTAGTACACAGCGTTGTACGAGATCTTCAGTTTCTTGGCAATTTCTCGTGTGGAATAGCCTTAATTTCTCAGAACAAGAATAGACTGACGAGTTTCAGAAGAAAGTTATTTGTTTCTGGCCATTTTGAGGCTGTAATCTAACCCACAAATGCTGATGCTCCAGATACTCAACTAGCCTAAAGAATGCCAGTTTTATTGCTTCTTTAATCAGTACAGTTTTTAGCTCTGCTCACATAATTGCAAAAGGGTTTTCTAATGATCAATTAGCCTTTTAAAATTATAAACTTGGATTAGCTAACACAATGTGCCATTGGAACACAGGAGTGATGGTTGCTGATAATGGGCCTCTGTATGCCTATGTTGATATTCCATAAAAATACAAATCAGCCGTTTCCAGCTACAATAGTAATTTACAACATTAACAATGTCTACACTGTAGTTCTGATCAATTTGATGTTATTTTAATGGCCCAAATTTTTCCCTTTCTTTCAAAAACAAGGAAATGTCAAAATGACCCCAAACTTTTGAATGGTAGTGTACATGTAAAGACTCCAGAGATATACAGGTAAAGACTCCAAAGATCTACAGGTAAAGACTCCAGAGATTTACAAGTAAAGACTCCAGAGGTATACCAATAAAGACTCCAGAGATTTACAGGTAAAGACTCCAGAGATTTACAGGTAAAGACTCCAGAGATTTACATGTAAAGACTCCAGAGGTTTACAGGTAAAGACTCCAGAGATTTACAGGTAAAGACTCCAGAGATTTACAAGTAAAGACTCCAGAGGTATACAAATAAAGAATCCAGGGATCAAGCGAAGAGCAGAGGGGATAGAAGGTAATCCCTGTTTTACAACCCTCTATCGAAGGATGAATGGATGAATCTGTGGCTAGAGATTATTTCACAATGAGATGTAACATGTGTCTTGCTGTATGGGGGCACCCTGTTTTGCAGTTGTGCTTTTTAATAGTACATGAACTTGTACCTCTTGATTTCTCTGTAGAAATACTCATGGACTCTACGACGGCAACAGCAGAGCTGGGATGGACTATCTACCCAGCATTGGGGGTGAGTAGAACATTTTACTAGCTTTTAAAACTTTTAGTAATTTTGCAGATCCATTTTTGGATCGTCTCCAGTAGCAGCAACATGAGAAGGCCAATGTAGAACAACAACAACTACAGTATATCATGAATTTATACTTCCCCTATTTGTTTACCACCATGTGCATACAGCACTGTTGTGGGAAAACAATTAGGGGCAGTAATACTGTATATCAGGTCTTAGACAGGAAAAGACCACCAAATAGCTTGTGTGAAATGCAGGTTGACATTTATTGTAATGAATCTTGCCCTGGAGGCAGAACTGAGTGATTTCCGCTAGATGGGCCAGCTTCAAAATCACAATTGGCGATATCGTAAAAATGCATGAAAACAAAAATGTGCTTTATGGTTTTAATTTAAGGTTTGGGTTTGGCATTAAGGTCAGCAGTGTGGTTAAGGTTAGAGTTAGGTTTAAAATCCAATTTTATGACTTTGTGGCTGTGCCAGCTAGCGACCACTCTGTAGAGCTGCCTCAAGGCAAAATTCATGACAATAAATTCCAACCTCCTCCTGGTGTAGGCGTTAGAGTTAATCAAAATAAACTTCTAAGTCAAAGTGATTTGGGGGAAATTTGCCTACTGATGCCTTTACTGTAAAATGGAAAGGTGGGAGTTTGAGGAATTGCAAAGTTGTTTTATTTATTATGCTGAAGGAAGATTTTCTTGTCATACTGAAATTAATCATTTATCAAGTGTGTGTGTGATGTAAGGAAGATAAGCAGGTCAAGCCGCAAACCAAGTGGTACTTCAAGGGAGTCTTATTGCTTAATAGTCTGACTGTCAGCTCTTTGTGCAAGCCTCCGAACAATGTAGCCCAGGAAGACAATTGTCTGACATGAAAATGTACTATTTTATGTTTGGTATCTACGGTCCACAGGAGGTTGGTGGCACCTTATTTGGGGAGGAGGGCTTGTGCTAATGGCTGGACAGAATAGGTTGAATGGTATCAAATACATCAAACACGTGGTTTGATGCCGTAACATTCGCTCCGTTCCAGCCATAATTAAGAACCGTCCTCCCCACAGCAGCCTCCACTGAGCCATAATTAAGAACCGTTCTCCCCACAGCAGCCTCCACTGAGCCATTATTAAGAACCGTCCTCCCCACAGCAGCCTCCACTGAGCCATTATTAAGAACTGTCCTCCCCACAGCAGCCTCCACTGAGCCATTATTGAGAGCCGTCCTCCCCACAGCAGCCTCCACTGAGCCATAATTAAGAACCGTCCTCCCCACAGCAGCCTCCACTGAGCCATTATTAAGAGACGTCCTCCCCTCAGCAGCCTCCACTGAGCCATTATTAAGAACCGTCCTCCACTCAGCAGCCTCCACTGAGCCATTATTAAGAGCCGTCCTCCCCTCAGCAGCCTCCACTGAGCCATTATTAAGAGCCGTCCTCCCCACAGCAGCCTCCACTGAGCCATAATTAAGAACCGTCCTCCCCTCAGCAGCCTCCACTGAGCCATTATTAAGAGCCGTCCTCCCCTCAGCAGCCTCCACTGAGCCATTATTAAGAGCCGTCCTCCCCACAGCAGCCTCCACTGAGCCATTATTAAGAACCGTCCTCCCCACAGCAGTCTCCACTGAGCCATTATTAAGAGCCGTCCTCCCCTCAGCAGCCTCCACTGAGCCATTATTAAGAACCGTCCTCCCCACAGCAGCCTCCACTGAGCCATTATTAAGAGCCGTCCTCCCCTCAGCAGCCTCCACTGCTACGGACTGTGTTAGTAATTTTCAAGAGGTGTGAAGTCTGGCTCAGACAAAGGTCTAAAATAAGATGCAGAAATATAGCAATCTTATCTGATAACAATGTTATCTGACAGTTTATTAAATTGGATTTCGGAAAGTGTCAAATTGGATGATTTATGTATTTCAATTATATTTCATATCAAATGGTCATATCATATTGTTACCACATTTATTGTGATAATAACCATAATATGGGTTTTGGGGGTTTTATTGCCTTGAACAGTAATACAATGACCAGTAATAAAATGACCAGTAATCAAATGTCCTGTGAAATTAATATGTTGACTGATGACTTGTTTTCACTGGTCATGGATGTTAAACTGACCTCTTGCTCTATCTGTCCCTGGCAGTGGGAGGAGGTGAGTGGATACGACGAGAACATGAACACCATCCGCACTTACCAGGTGTGCAATGTCTTTGACAACAACCAGAACAACTGGGTACGCACCAAGTACATCAGCCGGCGAGGGGCCCAGCGCATCCACGTGGAGATGAAGTTCTCGGTGCGGGACTGCAGCTCCATCCCCAGCGTCCCCGGCTCCTGTAAGGAGACCTTTAACCTTTACTACTACGAGACGGACTCAGACACGGCCAATAAGGTGTCCCCGGCCTGGATGGAAAACCCCTGGATCAAGGTCGACACCATCGCAGCCGACGAGAGCTTCTCCCAGGTGGATCTGGGCGTCCGAGTGATGAAAATCAACACGGAGGTACGAAGCTTCGGCCCTGTGTCACGCCAAGGCTTCTATCTGGCCTTCCAGGACTATGGTGGCTGCATGTCGCTCATCGCCGTGCGCATCTTCTACAGGAAGTGCCCCCGCGTGGTCCTGAACGGCGCCGTGTTCCCCGAGACCCTGTCAGGGGCGGAGAGCACCTCCCTGGTGGCAGCACGGGGCGTGTGTGTGCCCAACGGGGAGGAGGTGGACGTGCCCATCAAGCTCTACTGTAACGGGGACGGGGAGTGGATGGTGCCCATCGGGCGCTGCATGTGCAAGGCTGGGCACGAGGCGGTGGAGAATGGCACCGTGTGTCGAGGTGAGAGCTGCTGACATAATGTGTTTACTGCTAATGTGGGTGTTTGGCCTTAGGGTCTACACATGTTGCAGAATGAGAAGGAGAGAGCTATTGTTGTGGGCTCACTTTTATATTTTCCAAGTTCCTCCCATATAGAAATAATCATTATGTTTACTTGTGAGACTAGTGATAAACCAGAGGATAGAGACATAAAGTGTCATGGACATAATGACTTTGGTTTACTAACTACAGAAGTATCACTAGGGGAATGAAATTAATGCCCGGAAAGATGGATCAAGAACGTACTGTAAAGGGTAGAGTGTTGATGGTAATTAGAGGTGTCTTTAAACCGTAGACCTGTGTCCCAGCCAGCCTGGTCTCATAGACTGGACGTGACATAGTAAATGTAAATCCTGCATACTCAAATTATACTGAACAAAAGTATAAACGCAACATGCAATATATATATTTTTTTACTGAGTTACAGTTCATATAAGGAAATCAGTCCTTTGAAATAAATTCATTAGGCTGAATCTATGGATTTCACATGACTGGGCAGGGGCGCAGCCATGGGTGAGCCTGGGAGGGCATAGGCCACTCCCACAGTGGGAGCCAGGGCCAGCCAATCAGAATGAGTTTGGTCTCAGACGATGCCACATCTGGCTGGATGTGGACGGCTGGAGTGGTTATATTTGGTCTGTGGTTGTGAGACCGATTGGACATACTGCCAAATTCTCTAAAACGATGGAGGTAGCTTATGGTAGAACATGAACATTCAATTCTCTGGCAAAAGCTCTGGTGAACATTCCTGCATGCTAATTGCACACTCCCTCAACATTTGAGACATCTGTGGCATTGTGTTGTGTGACAAAACGACACATTTTAGAGTGGCCTTTTATTGTCCCTAGCACAAGGTGCACCTGTGGAATGATCATGCTGTTTAATCAGCTTCTTCATATGCCACACCTGTCAGGTGGATGGATTATCTTGGCAAAGGAGATACTAACAGGAATGTAAACAAATTTGTGCAAAAAATTAAAGAGATATCAGCTTTTTGTGCTTATGAAAAAATGTATAGGATCTTTCAGTTCAGCTCATGAAACATGTGACCAACATTTTACGTGTTGTGTTTACATTTTCTGTTCAGTATAATATAATTGGTTACATAAGGTTACTTAACTTCTTGACGCTACCCATCCCTTTAGCGGGATAATTGTCATCAACAACCATTGAATAGCATAGCACCCCAGTCAAATAATATTACTAAATATTCATATTCATGAAATCACAAGTGCAATATTGCAAAACACAGTTTAGCCTTTTGTTAATCCACCTGTTGTCTCAGATTTTGAAATTATGCTTTACAGCAAAAGCAATCCAAGCGTTTGTGTAAATTTATCGATCGCATGACAAAACATTAAGTACACTTAGCATCAGGTAGCTTGGTCACGAAAATCAGAAAAACAATCAAATTAATCTTTTACCTTTGATAATCTTCAGATGTTTTCACACAGCAAATGTTCCTTTTATTCCATAAAGATTATTTTTATATCCAAAATACCTCCGTTTGTTTGGCGCATTATGTTAAGAAATCCACAGGAAAGACCAGTCACGACAATGCAGACAAATTCCAAATAATATCCGTAATGTTCACAGAAACATGTCAAATGCCTCAGGTTGTTTTTATATATATAATTGTTAATATATCAACCGCAAATGGCTTTACCAGTAGGAGAGGGAAAAACAAAAAACAAAACTGTCCAAATTCTGTTGCGTGAGCAAAACTCATGTGACCACCTGACGCAATGTTATCTTTCTGGCACATTTTTCAAAATAAAAGCCTGAAACTATGTCTGAAGACTGTTGACATCTTGAGGAAGCATTAGGAAAAGGAATCTGGTTGATATCCCTTTAAATGGAGCAATGGGAGGCTATGGAACATGGAGTTTTCAAAATAGAAGCCACTTCCTGGTTTGATTTTTCTCAAGGTTTTGCCTGCAATATCAGTTCTGTTATACTCACAGACAATATTTTGACAGTTTTGGAAACTTTAGAGTGTTTTCTATCCTAATCTGTCAATTATATGCATATTCTAGCATCTGACCCTGAGAAATAGGCCATTTACTTTGGGAACGTTATTTTTCCAAACATAAAAATAGTGCCCCCTAGCTTCAAGACGTGGATGGGTCGGTAACTTATGACATTATTATTGCCTAAGACCTGAGTGTCTCAGATTTACATTTACTATGTTACGTCTGCACCTGAGTCCAGGTTGCATCCTTACTTTCAGAGAGATCTCACTGTATGCCAAGAAAGCACTATCCCTGTCTCTTCACTTACCCCTAGTGTAGGGAGAGACAAGGAAAATGTCCTACTCACACACACACACACACACACACACACGCACGCACGCACGCACGCACGCACGCACGCACACACACACACACACACCACCAGTGATGCAGTGTTTAAAAAATAGGTGTGTAAACGCAGATCACCGTTCATGGTGAGTAAAGTAACACTCCCTATACCTTCAATAAAAGTGGGTTAACACTCAGGCAAAATAAAAAGGTGCGTAACCGGTGTTTATGTGTTTATTCTCCACTGCAACACTGTCACACACACACACACACACACCGTTAGACATCTAGACAACAGACAATTGTTATTCCTCTTTTTTTCCCTCTGTACCGGCGGATATGATTCCACTGAACGAGTGGGGAGTAAGAATGAAGAGAGACTTTTGGCAGCACCCTCCCTGCTGCCATTGACAGAATCTAAATGGGGGGAGCTGATGGATGGAGATGGCTAACATCCTCAGCTGCCATGCGGCAGCAGTATGTCTCACTCATTTCCCCCCACAATAATCCCATATAATTCCCTGCTTTAATGGCGGCCATAATTTACTAATTATGAGCATGGGAGGGCTCATTTTCATGTGTCCCTGGTCATTTGATTACAAATATCAAGCACTGCTAATGAAGCCCTCGACGACCCATTCTGCTATGTTTCATGGTGTGATGGTTTGTATCTTTGGGGGGAGGAGCACTTAAATAGCCAGGAGTAGCCAGTGGTATCACTGCACTTTTGTCATATTGTTACACCCAGTGATACCCAGTGACATTTCGTTTAGTCCTTTAGGAAGTCATTATTTGTGATTGTAATTTGACATGGCAGGCCTCGTATGACAATTGAATGAAAACAGAGACTTCATATCACCAGGCACCATCATACTTACTTTTGTACCTAATACTTAGCTTTAAATATAGTCCATAGCCGACTCATATATTAATAACCTACAGTGAGCTCCAAAAGTATTAATAACCTACAGTGAAACATTGTGTTTTTGTTTTGGCTCTGTACGCCAGCACTTTGGATTTGATATGATGACTATGAGGTTAAAGTGCAGACTGTCATCTTTAATTTGAGGGTGATTTTCATTCATTTCCATTGGGCACAAAATAATCTGAAACACAACCAAAACAAACAGCAAATGCATCCAAAATGCGTGCTAGGATATAGGAACAAATACTAAACGTTAGACTATTTTAATACATATATAAGTGAATTTGTCCCAATATGTTTGTTCCCCTAAAATTGGGGGTCAGTGTACCAAAGTGCTGTGATTTCTAAACAATTCACCCGATATGTATGAAAATACTGTCAAATTAAAGCTGCTAGTCTGCACTTTAAACTCATAGTCATTGTATCATTTCATCCAAAGTGATGGATGGAATACAGAGACAAAACATGGTTAATGTCCCAATACTTTTGGAGATCACTGGATACTTCCTTTACATACAGTAAACAATGTTCGGACCAGAAATGCCATATGTTTGGAGGAAATACATGAAAAGAGATTGCATTACCCCAGCTCCCCAGTCTCACATCCTAAAGGCGATAGCACAGCAAATACAGTAAAATACAGTCAAACATTTGAAAAATACTGTGATATGATATTTTGGCCATTTCGCCCAGCCCTACACATACACCGTAGGCATTTACACTTATCATGTGGGGAAACCAGGGTTATCTCCTGCAACAGTGGATCTTGTCCTATGAGTTTTGGCTTCTACAGAGAATTCTATGGTCATTGAACATAATGACAGAGAGAGAAGTCACCTGCTGCCCCCAGTGTAAATCAAATGCTCAATTAGGTTCCTCTCATTCAACATCAGATTTACAACTCTTACATTGTAAATTACAATAAAATTCCGTATACATTTTTTAAAACATATGTAGGGTTATTTGCAAAGAGTACACTACGCTTTATGTGAGAGATGTGCATGACTGCTTCTGTACATGCAACATGGAAACACCCTGTAGTGTTTACCCCTCTCTTTCTCCATCCAACAGACAGATGCTCCTATGGTATGCTCTGTCACACTCAGATTATTGGGTGTAAAATAGTCATTTGAGGCAAGCCATTGAAAAGGAAGTCTTTCTGAAAATAAAATGTCAGACTATGTTAGGGCAGACTCCCAAGCCCAAGTGTTTACTAACGGGTCAGGAGATCTGTAAATGCATGAGTTGCAAAGACTGTCCTCTCAATTCACCACCAATCCAACAAACATGGTGCATTAGACTCCCTCAGAAACTGAGTTACACACATCCCTCTTTTTCTCTCTCTCTGTCTTTCTGTCCTCCCCCTCTCTCACACACACAGTTGATACAGATGTGACCAATATATTGGCATCCTTGCACACAACTCACTATTTCTTCAAAATTCACTATTTCTTCTATTTCTTTTTTGGTGCTCATGCGTATTTTGTTTGATTTTCAACTATACAGCAACAAGAAAATCTTAACTGAACTTTAGTTTTTTCATTTATCAAAATGGCCCGGACTAAATTATTCAAACTTTAAATGATTGTGGTTGGAGGCAAGGGATTCTCATTTACTGGTAATTTATCTGTGATAAATTTCAGGAGTCTACAGGATTAAACTAGCCATTCAACTAGTTTTGAAAAGACAAATCAGAACATTCTGCTCCATTGCACTGCATTGTACATTTCTTGGTTGCCAATATATTTGACTGCATCGGTATGTTTTGACTTACCCACCGTGTTCAAAGATTCACAGGGCTGGCTATGTAGAGGAGACAGAGTGCTAATGGTGGAGGTGACCTATCAGGATATTGCTTTCAGTACCCCTGCCACTCCTGAAATCAGCTTCTCTGATACAAGTGCCTCTTCCTCGTCTCTGACAGAGCCTATTAGTGCAGACTGTGTGTTATGTGTGCTTGCAAGTGGGCCTATTTATAGCCTATACGGTGGGGAAACACAAACAGCTTCTCACCCTATTACGAGAATGTCCCCTCAGAATGTTAGCGACATTGCTTGGCACTGGCTTTTCTCTACCTGCTACTGGACCAAAGTCAGGCACTGTTTAAAAATTGACCTTTGCTACATGTCCTGTTTTGTTAAACTCTTGATAAGGGCAAAGTCAAATGTTGACTGCTCCAGAATAGTATGCCACATCAGGTTGACTCATTCATTATTTCATTTTGTAAAGAGAAAGTGTCTAAAGAACATGATTATTAGGTGTTTTCAGTTTCATTTTTTACTGTAGCATCACATAATGTAATCCAACACTTATTTTTTTTTCAATCTATAGATATTTTGTAGTGACATATATTTCCATAAGGCATATACCTAATTAAGCACTTAAAATCTTAGAGAGTATTTGTAGGTTACCTGCACGTATATCTCCATATCAATTCTATTTCAAAACCTAGTTCGATTTCATCTTTCTAACTTCCAGTTCACATACAGTAGAATCTCCAGCCTAGATATCCTGTCAGTGTCTACATTTCCTGAACAGCCTGATAGGACAGAGAGCCAGACCTAATCTCTGCTGATTGGTGGCTGTCCACGCAGTTGTTACTGGGGGCAACCCTTTTTGATGGAGTGCAGGTGTGCCGTTGTCATTGCCGACAGACTCATTGATCAAAGGTTTCTCGAGGAGCGGAGCTGTCGTCCCTCCGGCTCCAACTGCCTATCCAAGGATCTGCCTCGAACAGACACTTCCTGTCAGTGGCGATATCACTTCCTCCCGGCTCTCCTTTCTCTCTGCCGGGCCACGATGAGAGAAGTTGGGCACCAGAACGAGACAAAGGAGAGAGAGAGAGAGAAAAAAACTCTCTTATCCGCCCTGTAACATGCCCTGGACTCAATATTTGTAAAGCATTCATTATTTGCGGTTGACCTATTCATTATGAAGTGATGTACACCCGATAATTACACACCCTCACCTACCAAAAGTCAAAAGTTTATGGACGTCGTTGACCATATAGGCTAATTAATGTAGCGTGGCTGGGAATAGCCGCACAGAGAAGTGGGATGTCCTTGTGTAACAGTGTCAGTAAATGACAGTGTGCTCAGTGCTCTTGCACATCAACTAACACCTGCTCAGATAGGTGCTGCCAAAACCACATTGATGGGAGCGGAGGGGCACTCACACCCACAGCACATAAAGCCATTGAAGTGATAATGACAGTCGTAACAACATCAAAAACATCATAATAATGATAATAATTATAGAGTGATTATCATAAATTGTGCTCAAACTTAACAGAATATTGATAGTTACATGGGAGGGTTGATCACAATACATTAAGTTAGATCAAATCAAATGAACAAGCTTTCAAAGGGACTCGCAAATAGAAACAGATTTTTGCATAGTTTCCCAGTAAAGAGAGTGAGAGTATTTTGTAGGTTTCACCACAGTAACCAGCGTTTTTGTGGCAGCTGTGGACTCCAATGAGTCAACAGTGGTGTAAAGTAGTTAAGTAAAAAATACTTTAAAGTACTACTTAAGTTGTTTTTTCAGGTATCTGTACTTTACTTTAGCATTTATATTTTTGCCTATTTGTACTTTTACTTAACTACATTCCTAAAGAAAATAATGTACTTTTTACTCCATACATTTTCCCTGACACTAAAAATATTTGTCATTGAACCTTCCTCTGGTTCTTTATGGATGGATGGTGTATTGCCTCCATAATGATCATGTCATATTTTATTCACACTATACAGTATAATACAATACTTTGGTTTACTTTATGCACTGTAGTGTATGTGATTTGTCTGTTTGACTATTTAGCCCGTGTAAATAGCTTTCATTACTCTGAATTGATGCTCTAGGTTGTTGCTATAAATGACAATGTTCTCAGTCAACTTACCTGGTAAAATAAAGGATACATGTTAGTATTTTGTTTTGAACGGGAACCATGTTTTAACACCTACTCGCCACACCTTACGTCAGTGGGAATGCCAAAGCCTCTGTTTCTATGTCTAATATGATTTGACACTGTTCTCGTGGTCACACATTTACGGATCACTCACCCGCTAGTGTACACACCTGGACACACACACACACACTGTACAATGCACACATGCATCAATACACATACACACTTACAGGCGTGCGCAGACACACACAGGCAGACTCACTCACACCACAGTACACTAGTGAGACCAAGAGATCTAAAAAACAATAACAGCAAATAACAGCAAAAGGAAATGGGTTCTTATTACAGGTGACAAAGGAAGCAGGAAAATCACCTCTTGAGACCGGTATTTCAGGCGACCGGGATAATATTGAAATAATAAAGGCAAACACAGATGAATAGATGTATGAAAAATGGTGGAGGAGTTCCCTGAATGGACAGTTAACACTACGTATTTCTTTACTCAGGGCATGAAACTGCTGAGCTATAAAAGTACAATCAGCTTGATGTTAAAGACTGCTCTATTCACAGCCATATATGAAACTGCTTTTTGTGTGTGTGCGTGTGTGTGCGCGTGTGTGTGTGCGCGTGCGCGCATGCGTGCGTGCGTCTGTGTGTGTGTGCCGCCGATAAGCAGTAAGGTTCTGATTAGGGCTGTTACGGTGACCGTATTACCGCCCCACTGGCGGTCACGTGTCATGACGGCATTCAAATTTCAACGTGACCGTTTAGTTACGGTAATTAGGCTTCTCCAAGCTCTGATGCTGCTGATGGTCATTAGTAGCCTACCGAACTTACCAACTTCCCTGGTACCCCGCTCTCTATTGTCCCTGTAATCAAAAATCTAATCAAACACTTGATAGCCCATTGCTCAACATTTAAATAGGCGATGCAATTGTGTGAGAATACGGAGTGATGGCCTTTATTAAAAAGAGGAGGATCCCATCAGCTTTCTTTAGGCTAGGCCTACTATATTTATTTCTCAACTTTCCTAATATTAAGCACATTGCTTCTCTTTACTATAGAGAAGTATAGCCTACCTGGAGGAAAAGCATCCTCCATTTGCTATTAAGTGTATAGACATGTCATTTATATGTCATTTAAGTGTATAGACATGTCATTTATATGTCATTTAAGTGTATAGACATGTCATTTATATGTCATTTAAGTGTATAGACATGTCATTTATATGTCATTTAAGTGTATAGACATGTCATTTATATGTCATTTAAGTGTATAGACATGTCATTTAAGTGTATAGACATGTCAGTTTCGAGGCAGGTGCATGATAATGGTCCAATCTAAATCAAAACAAATTTCACACATATATTATTTAGTATATGTAAAAACAAGATTACATTTAGAATAGTGTGATAATATTAGCCTATCACTTGTGAATGATGCCCAGCTTAATGAAAAACAGCACTTTTTTTTGCAAATCATAGTCACACACCTCATGTAGCCTTTTAAAAGAAATACTCAAATGTATCCCTTATTTTACCAGGTAAGTTGACTGAGAACATTCTCATTTACAGCAACAAACCTGGGGAATAGTTACAGGGGAGCTGGGGATGATTAACACCCCTACTCTTACGATAAGTGCCATGGGATCTTTAGTGACCACAGAGAGTCAGGACACCTGTTTAACGTCCCATCTGAAAGACAGCACCCTACACAGGGCAATGTCCCCAATCACTGCCCTGTGGAATTGGGATATTGTTTTTAGACCAGAGGAAAGGGTGCCTCCTACTGGTCCTCCAACACCACTTCGAGCAGCATCTGGTCTCCCATCCAGGGACCAACCCTTCTTAGCTTCAGGAGCAAGCCACCAGTGGTATGCTGCAGCCAAAATATTTAGATAAAATATGTATCAGAATTAAAGTGGCCAAGTAACTTCTTAAAATTAAGCACATTAATCTGCTTTACAATGGCTGTAGAGCCAAACTGGCATACATACACAGCAAGTGAGTTTCAAGTTTGGGAATGGTGTTTTCCTGCTACTGGAACATACGAGCATATAGCCTACTGCCATGTGTGCGTTGCTGCACTTATAATGTGAAGAAATAGCCTAATAGTTGATCAACATTTGAAGCTAAACGTTCTCATCTGTTTCACCAGGTACATTGCTTAAAACAGTTTTTTTGATGCTAGTGGTTGTATTCATTTGGGATCTATTGCATCTGACTATGGACGGTGGAATATGTATTTCTCTCCCAAAATACAATAGGTCAACTTTTGTACAATTGGGGATAGTAGATTGACATAGGCTAGTGCTTTAGCTGTTCGTTAGGCCTACTCATCTTGTTGGCTGACGGAAATTAAATGTGGATAGTTTTTCCAATATCTTCAATATGCACCTCGGAATTGGATGAAATAATATAATATAATGCCATAGAACTGCTAAACTAGTGTAGCCCACATCCATATGGCAGAGCCAGATCAGGACCTAATATAAGGACAACTTAGAGTATGATATTCTGTTCTTCTGAAATATACATTTTCTTCATAACATGTTTCTTTAGACCTGTTAAAATAAGTAATGGATTCATTGTGATGGTGTAGGCTGTATTACATGGATTTATTAGACTTTTTAAAATCTAAATGTTCCAAACGTCTGCATCGGTGGCTTGTAGGCTATGCGTGGAAGCCAGGAGATGCTAAATGTTTTTACGTTAATTAACGGTCAATTATAGTGAGACTGGCAGTTATTTCCTTGACAATCATTGGCTGACAAAATTTCATGACCGCCACAGCCCTAGTTCTGATCGAGCCATTCAGACACATTATTTAATTACTATTTTACAATACCATTGTATTTCAGAGTACTTCACCATTAAAAACACATTATTTTATTTAAGCAACTATTAATAGCTTGACATTTCGTCCTGATGATGGTTCTGATGAAGTGGCCGCCCCACAACCGTTGTTATTGTTTTTGTTGAGGAGCATCTCTCAGCATGGTAAAAAAAAAATGCAGTACATATTGTGCTCTTCTATTGCGCATGCGACAATGTCAGATGGGGAAAAACTGGTGTTTGCACAAACTTCTTTGTCTTTGCAATATCGCAAACGGGCGTGGCTGTTTCACCATTAAGGATTACAGATTTAAATAAAATGATATGTTTTTAATAATATAATAATATAATAATAATATATGCCATTTAGCAGACGCTTTTATCCAAAGCGACTTACAGTCATGTGTGCATACATTCTACGTATGGGTGGTCCCGGGGATAGAACCCACTACCCTGGCGTTACAAGCGCCATGCTCTACCAACTGAGCTACACAGCAAGCATTGTACCCTTTCTTTTATTTGTATTTTATTATATTAGATGAGTTTATTTGTTTAGTAGTCACATGCACAGGGTATTTGTAAATGCAGGGTACAGTGAAATTCTTAGAATGTCCGAGAGGGAATGTCCATAGGGGGAGCAGCAGGGAGGGATATGAGAAGTGGATGATACAACATTTGGTTGCACCTCAGAGTTGTTGGTTGAGCCCCCTCCACTTCTATCCATATTTTACAGTATCTGAAATTCATTTGATAGAGAGCTATGAATGCTTGGTGATACGGTACGCTCATCCATTTCTAACAGGCAAAATCAATGTTCCACCACAAGCCTCAGATGACCCATTTCAGATATGTCAATAGCTCTCCACAAGATTTAATGATGGCTGTTATTTAGCCTTTAGTTTGTTATTCATTACTGTACTGTAGGATTCATAACACATTTATCTCTGGAGGGTGTTGTGGTAGAAATAGAATTTCATAGAAATAGAATGAGTAGAATGGGAAAAAGCACCTGAGATCACTGTAATTTGATCTAAGTGACTTCAAAGGGGAAAGCCATTCTAGTAATTATATTTCTATGGTGGTAGGATCCAGGATCCAAGATCTAGGAGCTGGGATGACATTGGTCCATACTATATTTGAGTGTGCAACTTTCTTTCTTTATTGAATGACTCTCTGTCATAGAACTGTCAATCCCCTCCTTTTTCTCCCCCTTCAGTCCTCCTCTCTAGCTGGGTCTAGCCATGGGGGTTCCCTGGACCCTCTGCCAACAGACTCTTCCTTTTGTCTTGTCACACTGGCTGTCCTTTGACCGCCTAGGATTCCTAGAGCTTCTCATTATGGAAGTGGAAGACAGGACAGTTATTCAAAGAGGGATGATGTGAGATACCTCCCACTGGGCAGAAACTGGTTGAATCAACCATGTTTCCATGTAATTTCAACAACAAAATTAAATGTGAGGACGTTGAATCAACTTGGAAAACTGATTGGAAAAAGTCATCAACTTAAGGAAATTTAAACCTAAATACAATGACAGGGCGATTTTTTTCAATTTAATTTCATATTGAATTAACGTTAGTGGAGAACTCAACCAAATGTAAATCGAAACTCGACGTTGAACTGACGTCTGTGCCCAATGGGTTTGTTAGGGAGTGTTTGGACCTCTTGGGAAATAAGACAAAACCTAAATGAATTCAATAAGATGAAACATGTTTTAAAAGAGGCAAACACTCTTTCAATACAAGAGAATCATGTGGTAATAGTGGGTATAATAAATATACTACTGTATATATTTGTTCCCACTGGCATGACACAGACTGGATAAATGCACCCCAGAGAGGTCTGGGATAGACTACCACGTCTCTGCCAGTGTCAGACAGTCAGTGGATGTGTCCCAAGTGGCACCCTATTCCTTTATAGTGCACTACTCTTGACAAGAGCCCTATGTGCCCTGGTCAAAAATAGTGTACTATATAGGGAATAAGGTGCCATTTGGGACAAATCCAGAAAGTTGAGGAAGTGACAGCCAGGAATCTAATTGCTTTCACACCATCTTGTGACGCAGTTGTAGAATATGTATAACCATTCAATTCCAGACCTCCAGATTTCAAAGTCTCTTTGACTACGCCTCACTCTGTTCTTCCAGAGTTTCAAATGCCATGAGACAAAAACCTGAATAGCAACAAACCTCAGACTCCTGGAAGGTATATTTTATTAACCATATGAAGAAGGACATGCCAAAGCTTATTATGTCTGTGCATTTCAAGACCAATATTTTATTATATGTCTGGAAATGTGTCTTTCTATCGACTCTGTACCCTTTTTCCTCTCAAGCTGTCATGTTGTAAAATGTCTGGAGAATGCCATTTTATGTCACTTTAGTATAATAAGTTCATTCATAAACTCTCTCTCTCTAACTCCCTCTGTCTTTCCCTCTCCCTCACTCTCTCTCATCTGCAGCGTGTGGCTCGGGGTTCTTTAAGTCTTCCCAGGGGGACCACCTGTGTCTCCAGTGTCCCATCAACAGTCGCACCACCAACGAGGGGGCCACCAACTGTGTGTGCCGCAACGGGTACTACCGCAGCGACTCGGATCCCCCACAGATACCCTGCACCAGTAGGTTTCTAGTCCTTACAGTTCCACATACTCTCCATGGGTGGTACACAGTGTTAAGGAAAGACACAGTAGAGATTATCATACAGCAGTCTATTTAGTAGGCTTTTGTGTATATAAGTATTGTATCAAAATTCACATTTTAAATAATTAATTGACAAATGCTCCCAGGACATTATGGGCCATTATCAATTGTTGAATTGAGTTTTCATTTTGTCTATGAATTTACTAACATAATCCATCAGCTCAACCCTAATGTAAATGCAGGCCTTATGTGGCATTCCCTATAGAAAAGCACCTGTCTAGCGAAAACAGAATGATTCTGATATACTGTATGTTGTGCATAATGCAATGAGCACAAACAAAAGTGCTAACCTTAAGCCAAGTCTTTTCAACTTTCACTTTTGTACCAAGACTCCAGCTCCACTCATACATTTTCAAATAAAAAATACCAAAGTCATACATTCTTCTAGGTGCCCAAGGGCGAAACAAGGGTTATGTTTCATTCCAACAGCACTGAACTGTTGGAATGTCCCTTCCATTCTCTTCCATTGGTGCACCAGTCCGACAAGGACCTCCGAGAAAATATCCTAAGAGATTTGCATAAGCTTGTCCATTATGAAGGGGGCAGCTGTTTTGAATGTGAAAATGGAGTCTCGGTCACAAATGGCACCCTTTTGCTTTTATAGTGCACTACTTTTGACCAGAGCCCTATGGACACCCTATGGGCCCTGGTGAAAAGTAGTGCACAAAAAAAGGCAATAGGGTGTCATTTGGGATGTAGCCAGGGCCACAATGGAGATATGGCCCTCAGTGGTCTCTCTCTAATTGAAGAGGCAGAAATGAGCATGCAGGGGCATTCATTGTGTCTCTCAGATTCCACCAGGACGCTAGTTAACTACCACACTGCTCTTTTCATCGCTCTCTCTTCCTTCTATAGAAAAGTTGATCTGAAGCCTGATGGACTTGAATGGAGCTCGTGCAAATTAATTTAGTGTCTGAATAAAAGTTACATATCACAACATTTCTATTTGAAATCTTTTGGACATCAGAGCAACCTTGAGGTAATCTTATTTGAGTCAGAAAAATATCTTCATATGATATGATATATACAACCTTGCAGAAAGCATATCCAACTGACTGTCTCTTAGAAAAAAATACAAACATTTGGAACCAAGACTAAAAAACAACTGATGTTGGCACAAGATGGAGGGAAAGTTAACGAAAATGTATGCTTAATCCAGTATAAACTAATGTATTGAATTTTTTATACAAGAGACAAAATTCACAAATTCTGCAGCACAATGACAGAGTCATGTCTTAAGTGTAAAACTAATGATGACTCAATAACCCATGCTTTCTGGGAATGCTAGAAAGTCTGGAAGTTGTGGGCGGAGCTAGAAAGTTGGCTGTCAGAAGTATTAACAATGTAACCTTTTAATCCGTCTGTCTGCATATTGTAAGACATGTCCTATTGGGGTCTAATGACATACAGGATGGGTTGGACCATTCTCTTCTCATCACTCATCTTGAAAAAACATATGCTAAAAACTTGGAAATCTATCAATGGGCCATCATTATCTCAAGGGAAAAATCAAATGATATATTATTTAAATATTAAAAGTGTGTGGGCTGCAGAGAGAAGCAAAATGCCGTTTCAGGCCATGTGGTCGGGAAGTGATACATGCACTAGAGATGGGGGGTGGGAGAGCTATAGAGACAGCGTGGAGAGCTATAGTACAGGGTGTGGGTTGGGTTGGAATCAGACGCTGAATCCCCTGTAGCTCCTTATGACCACTGTCTGGAGTATAAACCTCATCATCACTGATCCTCCCTGAACTCTTCTTTATCTCCCCCCTCTCCTCTGACAGCCATCCCCTCCGCGCCCCAGAGTGTAATCTCGATCGTGAACGAGACGTCCCTGAGGTTGGAGTGGAGCACGCCACGCGATGGCGGGGGCCGCGAGGACGTGGTCTACAACATCATCTGTAAGAGCTGTGGAGGGGGCCGGGGAGGATGTACACGCTGCGGGGACAACGTCCAGTTCATCCCTCGTCAACTGGGCCTGACGGAGACCAGCGTCCACATCAGTGACCTGCTGGCCCACACGCAGTACACCTTTGAGATCCAGGCGGTCAACGGGGTCTCCGACCAGAGCCCCTACTCACCACACTACTCCTCAGTCAACATCACCACCAACCAGGCCGGTGAGGGAGACAGCCATTCATTCACTCTCCTCTCAAAGTACTGCGTTATAGTGTGACGTTCAGTGAAGAGATATTATCAGGAGTGTGTTCAGTCTGATAAGGAGAGGCACAGGAAATATTACACCTAATATGGGTTTAGATATTTTGATGGTACTTTGCAAGGGCAAGATCTGTATAAGTAAACCTGTATGTCATGTAGTACCAATGAACAATGTCTGTGTAAGGATGCCTAAGCAATATTTATTGACAGATGTGCGACCCTTATTAGTATTGAGTGAGTTCAATTGCATTTAGTTCAATTGCATTTAGGGCACTTGAAATGCAGTATTCAGACATGATTTATTTATTTGTTGAGGTTCAAATTTCAAATGGACTGGGTGTTAGGTAGTGTTGGTATTAGGGCCAGGCTATATACTTTCTACTCTCTGCCCTTAACACTGTAGTCTTTTCTCCACTGCACTAGATGTCAGTCCTAATTACTGTCTGGGATGGGACTGTGAAAAGAGCAAACTCAGGTTCCCATGAGCCCCAGTGTTTTTACAGTGTATAACCAAAAGCACTAATGTTACATAAACATGCCCTAATTAAGCCCTCATTAGGAAAGACCTTAGGAAAGCTTCTTCCTAGTGTTGTAGTAATGTCACTAACCTTAACCCTTCTCTCTCTCTCTTTCTCTCTCTTTCTCTCTCTCTCTCTCTCTCTCTCTCTCTCTCTCTCTCTCTCTCTCTCTCTCTCTCTCTCTCTCTCTCTCTCTCTCTCTCTCACTCACTCACTCACTCACTCACTCACTCACTCACTCACTCACTCACTCACTCACTCACTCACTCACTCACTCACTCACTCACTCACTCACTCACTCACTCACTCACTCACAGCACCATCGGCCGTGTCGATTATGCACCAGGTGAGCCGGACACCTGACAGCATCACTCTCTCCTGGTCCCAACCGGACCAGCCCAACGGCCTCATACTGGACTATGAGCTGCAGTATTATGATAAGGTGAAGTCAGTTGACAGGTTTTACTGCTGTAATTCAAACAGTGAGCCAATCCAGTCTTACACCCTCTGTGTGTGTGTCTGTGTGTTCCAGAGCATGGCGGAGTGGAACTCATCGGTGGTGCGCAGTCAGACCAACACAGCAGTCATCCGTGGCCTGAAGCCCGGAGCTATATACGTCTTCCAGGTACGGGCTCGAACAGTGGCCGGTTTCGGACGCTTCAGTGGAAAGATGTACTTTCAGACCATGACCGAAGGTACGCCATTCGAACCAGTGTTTTTCAAACACTTTTGAATTACATTGCCGAGTATATGGTATAGTCCCAAAAGTTCAACATTACAGAGTAGGCCAACCTTGTAGACGTTAATATGGAATGGGTTTGTTTTGTTGTGTATTTGCAGAGGAGTACAAGTCCAGCTTTCAGGAGAAGCTCCCGCTCATCATTGGCTCAGCTGCTGCAGGTGTGGTTTTAATCATCGCTGTCGTCGTATTGGTCATCGTCTGCAATCGAAGAAGCTCTGAGAGAACAGAATCTGAATACACAGACAAGGTCCAGCACTACACCAGTGGCCACAGTGAGTAACATGGTTTACAGACAACCTTCTATCCATGGGAAATTAGTTGAAAAGTGGAGTGAACCATTTGTTAAGGAATAACACTACCATCCTGGGGACAATGGTGACATTTTCATTAGATGTGGAGTACTGGAAGTTAAAGGTTACTACTACTGTATCTAACCACCTGTATCAGTTCTAAGCCCAGGCAAGGTTCCAGCTACTGTTTTCTGTAGCCAATACATACTGCCAGGCTGTATATTATGCATATCCTCTGTTTCTTCTCTGTTTCTCCTTCCAAGTGTCTCCAGGAATGAAGATCTATATTGACCCCTTCACTTATGAGGACCCCAACGAGGCAGTGAGGGAGTTTGCCAAAGAGATTGACACCTCCTGTGTCAAGATCGAGCAAGTCATTGGCGCAGGTAAAAAATCAACCGGTGAAGGTGAAAACCCTATATACTGTACATTATAACATATACGTAATAACACAGATTGAGCTTAGTCCTGGACTACAAAGCATTCTCAATGAAGATTCTCAGTTGAAAGCACTTTTTAGTCCTTGACTAGACTTAATCTGTGTCTGGGAAACTGGCCTATAAAATGTTATATTGATATACAGTGTAGATTAAACCTAATAATACATTGTAAAATTTTCTTACAGTACATTTAAGACATCCAAGTGACAGTCCCATGTCATAGCACTTGGATACATCTTATAGTGGTGTATCAGAGTCCTTTGCTGATGGACAGTATATCTGAAACCTGAACCTGTTATTGTTCAGGAGAGTTTGGGGAAGTGTGCAGCGGGAACCTGCGTCTCCCTGGGAAGAGAGAGATCCTGGTGGCCATTAAGACACTGAAGGTGGGCTACACAGAGCGCCAGAGGCGGGACTTCCTGTCTGAGGCATCCATCATGGGTCAGTTTGACCACCCCAACATCATCCACCTGGAGGGCGTGGTTACCAAGAGCGCCCCCGTCATGATCATCACTGAGTTCATGGAGAACGGATCACTGGACTCCTTCCTCAGGGTCAGTACAGATGTAGGATCTTCATTTGATTACCTTGTTACAGGAGAAGTTTCCTAGTGTATTTTGAGGTTTGAAAAGGCTTCTGAAGTTTGCAATTTCCACAACATTGTTTGCACAAATTGATATGATGACATTGAATCAACATGGAATAGTAATTGGATTTGCAAAAAGTCATCAATGTAAGAGCATTTTTAACTAATCCAATGATATGGTGAAATGTTTAGTTCTTCAGTTTATTTAGTAAATATTTTCTTAACTCATTCACCTGTTGTATTCAGTGCATGTGACAAATAAAACATGTGAGCATGAAGTACTTAAATGACATGAACTACGTGCACCGGGACCTTGCTGCCCGCAACATCCTGGTCAATAGCAACCTGCTGTAGAAGGTATTTGGTTGATTTCACGTTGAATTCACGTTTGTTGACAACTCAACCAAATATAAATCAAAACTAGACGTTGAGCTGACGTCTGTGCCCAGTGGGGATTTTCCCTTACGAAAAATGTAGCAAACTGGCCCAAATGAAGGTCCTAGATAGGTAGTTCAGTGGGCCTCAAAGTTGGGCATCTCAATACTCTGGAGAGATCTCCTGTCCTTTTCTACTTTCCTTCCTTCTTCCAAACATGTATCTGGTTAAAATACACCAGGTGGCTTTCACCTGTCTTGTCTTTTGGATCAGTGCAAACAAATGGAAAGTCGACTAGATTAGGAAATGAGTTGAGGACCTAAAGGCTAGATCTCTGCCTTATCTCATGAGTGAATTTCAGAGATAATACAATCAAAACTATATTTAGATGTGAAGCATTGTAGGTCATATGAAATATCACAGTAAGCATACAGATTTTTCAACTGTTTCCAACATCAAGAACCCAATGGATTCAAGAACACAGTGGCTGTCTCTCCTTCACATCTACACATAATAGCTTTTGGGTTTTCGATTAGCTCTGGTGGGTCCCTCCCGGGCTGGCCCAGGTGTGAGGTGTGTAGAGTGGGCTTAGTTAGATCCGGTGAGCTCACAGATCCGGGTGAGAGGATCAACCAGACGCTCAATTTTGTGTGGCTAACAATTCCAGGGGAACTAATATGAGAACCAGCCACATTTTTTGGAATGTGTAACACATATCAGAGAATATAGACATAACAACATAACATAGCATAACATTGCTTAATATAGCTTAACACATCAGAATGGCATATCATAGTATAACATAACATAGCATAGCAATATAACAATTCAGTGTTTTTTTTTAAAGCAAAATGACGGGCAGTTCACGGTGATCCAGCTGGTGGGCATGCTACGTGGCATTGCGGCGGGCATGAAATACCTAAATGACATGAACTACGTGCACCGGGACCTTGCTGCCCGCAACATCCTGGTCAATAGTAACCTGGTGTGTAAGGTGTCTGACTTCGGGCTCTCGCGGTTTCTGGAGGAAGACACATCAGATCCCACCTACACCAGCGCCCTGGTGAGTGTGGCTCTGTCCCAAAATCCATACTTCCATACTATATAGTATGAAGCAATGTATTTTGGGCAAGTTAGACCCCACAAACACCAGTGTCCTGGTGAGTATGGCTCTGTTCCAATCATAAGAATATATTATATTTCTATGGTTCCAATTTACACACTAGAATACCACTTATTCTGAAGCAATGTATTGGGCATGCATTCTAAGTGGTATGCTAGTATGGAAATGTATCAGGTTTGAGATTATACATGCAGGATGCATCCTAGTAGTCTAATGTGGCTTCCTTTTCTCGGCTCATTCCTTTCATCACCACTGATTTGCAAGCATAGGACACAGGAAAGCAATATCAGTGTCTTAACAAAGGATTTGCTTTTACCTGTCCAGTGCTATCAGGTCAGTGCAGAAGAAGACAATGAAACATCGCCACTTCTTGAGACTACTGAGATCCACCCACAACCTATGCTTTATTGGTTTATTGGTTTTCTACCCTTCTCCTGAAGTGTGCACTGAAGTACTCCTTATAGATTTAAATAAATGGTCTGGTTTAAGAAATATGGTGGAAACTAAGTCACCCTGGAGAAGATGATCTGCTTAATGACCAAAATGTAACTCCCTTCAGGCATATTTGCACCAATCCAATACTTTTAAATGCATGAGGGGAGTGACCAAGTGCACGGTCCTGGCTGAAGGGTAGAGAATTGGTACGAAACACTTGTCTGTCTTTACAGGGAGGGAAGATCCCTATCCGATGGACCGCCCCGGAAGCCATTCAGTACAGGAAGTTCACCTCCTCCAGTGATGGGTGGAGCTATGGCATCGTCATGTGGGAGGTGATGTCATACGGAGAGAGGCCCTACTGGGACATGAGTAATCAAGATGTGAGTATCCAGGAGGAGTCATTATCATCATAGTTTCACCTACAATATTTAGTCCTAAAGCAGATTGTTGCAGTCACTTGGAGAAAACAGAGAGAAAAGGGGGGAGGCAGCAATTGAGACAAAGAGATACATTCAGAGAGAGAGAGAGACTGAGACAGTCTTACTATACATTTGATTCAGGCTGTATTAACCACATGGGAAGACCAACAATTTAGGCCAAGGCCTCTATTCATTTTCTTATCAATCTGTGCCAATGCCCTGTAGGTGATCAATGCCATAGAGCAGGACTACCGGTTGCCCCCGCCCATGGACTGCCCTAGTGCCCTGCACCAGCTCATGCTGGACTGCTGGCAGAAGGACCGCAACAACCGGCCCAAGTTCAGCCAGATTGTCAACAACCTGGACAAGATGATCCGCAACCCCAACAGTCTGAAGGCCATGACGCCGCTGTCATCAAGGTAAGGCACTCACGGGCTGTGTCCCAGTCATTTTAAATAGCTTCCATCCTTTCCTAATCTCCTTTCCACAATGCCCGACCACACATTTTAGTGGACTCTCCGGTCCAAGGAAAGGACTTAAGGAAAGGAAGCTGTAAAGGACAGACTCATGCACTGTTTCATCTGAAGCTCTTTGATTCACTGTTTCTTTCTCTTTAATCCTTTGTTTTGGGTTCTCACTGGGTTCTCAATGGATTTGTTTGGGTTCTCACTGGGTTCTCAATGGATTTGTTTGGGTTCTCACTGGGTTCTCAATCGATTTGTTTGGGTTCTCAATGGGTTGTTATTGTGTTTGTTTGGGTTCTCACTGGATTCCTCTCCTGTTTCTAGTGTGCACCTACCTCTGCTAGACCGCAGCACGCCTGACTTCTCCAGCTTCAGCACCGTGGATGAGTGGCTGGATGCCATCAGGATGGGCCAGTACAAGGAGAACTTTGCCAATGAGGAGTTCACCAGCTTTGATGTGGTCTCCCAAATGACCACAGAGTAAGTTAACCTCCCCAGACACCCTCTCCCTGCTAAATGTGTCCTAGACTGTGTTGAATGTGTCTTAGATTCATCTTAATGTGTCATAGACTGTACTAAATGTGTAGTAGACCTAGACTGTGTTAAAAGTGTTCTAGACTGTGCTATCTGTGCTAAATCTGGCCTCATAGACTGTGCTAAATGTGTCATAGACTGCTGTGTTGCTGACTTGCTAAATGTGTCATAGAATGCTGTGTTGCTGATTGCTTTCTCTCTCTCCACAGGGACATCCTCCGAGTAGGGGTGATGCTAGCAGGCCACCAAAAGAAGATCCTGAACAGTGTCCAGTCCATGCGGGCCCAGATGAACCAGATCACCTCTGTGGAGGTCTGACCTCTGACCTCTAGACGAGTAGGACACCAGACTATACCGGACCCCCAGCCTGGTCTCCCTGTTAGACTGTGACCCGCCACCCCCATCAGACCCCTTTCTCTAGACCATCCTCCCCTGAGTTCAGTCAACAGTCTGCAGCCCGTACTGTACGGTCAGTCTGGTCAGTTTGCAGTCGTGCTCAGTCCACAACCACCACCCCCTCGTATGTTACGTCTGTCTCTAGTGCTGAGCCTACGACAGTGTCCAGACTGTTTCCAGTCTCCAACTGCAGCCTGCCTGTGTTGAGTGCACAGCTGCAGTCCCTCCCTTTGTTTGTAGTAGGATATTGTTTACAGTCTATTAGTTGGATATGATTTCTACTAGTCCCCAGACTGAAACTCAACAACAAGACTGCCCTTTAAAAGGGCTATTAAGAGAAGGTTGAGACTAGACTTCATAGGACTTAACTCTCATTTTTCACAGTGAGGTTCTGAGGGTATCAGCGACTCCAACAATATGACCAGTACTCTGAACGGAGTGGATGGAAAAATTGTAGACTACAATACAGTTCCATAGACTTTATGGATGTAAAATGAAATGACTCATCTTCTGGAAGCATCAGACTCAGCGTTCTTGTGAATAATGCTCTCTTTTGACAATTTGAAAATTGTGGAGATTATATTTCTGTTTGCTATCTACAGTACCTACACTTCTAATCTCGTGAAAATACATTTTGAAAGTAAAAAAAAAAACTTTGAACACACTACTTCCAACAGCCCAAAAGAACCATAATATAAATGTAATGTACTGTGCATGTCATTGTCTGGTACATATCAGATGCACTTGACTCTCTGTCTGCAGACTATGCGCTGCACGTAGCACCCCGCGGTTGCTAGGGTTCTCAGTCGGTGTCTCAATTTACTGTGGAAAGTTAGAAAAGTAGATTACACAAGGTGCAATTTTGGAATTTGGTTGTGCATCAGCAGTTCCAAAATTATTGGGACATTTTTACAATTTTGTGGTTGTTTTAGCTCTATACTCCAGCACTTTGGATTTGAAATGACACAATAACTATGAGGTTAAAGTGCAGACTGTCAACTTTATTTTGAGGGTATTTTCATCAATATCAGGTGAACCGTTTAAGAAATTAAAGCACTTTTTGTACATTGTCCCCACATTTTAGGGGACCAAAAGTATTGGGAGAAATTCACCTATATGTTTATTAAAGCATTTGCTATTTGTTTTGGTTGTGTTTCAGATTATCTATAAATCAATGGTAAATAATGTATTGTGTTATTTTGGAGTTACATTTATTGTAAATACAAATAGAATATGTTTCTAAACACAAATAATGATGAGTGAGAAAGTTACAGAAGCATAAATATATCTCTCTTCGAAAAAGGCTAACCTCCCATGTTATATGAAATGATAAGAGGGTAGCATGTCTTGAGGGTATGATATTTGTGCATCTAACTTTCTCACTCATTATCACTCATGATTCATTCAGGACTATCAATAATCATTGTATCATCCACATTAATGTAGAAGTGTTTAGAAATATATGAAACATACCCTCAAATGTAAGCTGACAGTCTGCACTTTAACCTCATAGTCATTGTATCATTTCATATCCAAGAGGTTGGAGTACAGAGTCAAAACAACAACAAAAATGGTCACCGTCACAATATTTTGGAGGTCACTATATTGTCAGTCAGTGGCAGTCACTCAATTAGCCCATGTCAGCTAACCAAATCTTGTTTAGGGTCCCCAAAAGCCTAGGGGCTCTCCGTTGTTTCTCTCTCTTCTGGGAATCACAGGTTGCCATAGCCACTGAACCATGTCGGCCATTTTCATTGTTTTGGAGTTCTGCTCCGTGCAATCTTTGCTTCAGTGACTCAGTGAGTAGTTTTTTAAATGTTTCTATGTGCACCTTAATGATGAAGTAGGATGGGCGCTACCATGACTTCTCCCATTACAAAATTGCTGTGTGCAAAGTTTAGATTACGCCTTCCTTTTGCCCTCCGCTACGTTTAAAGGATCTCATGTGAATACCAATGTACTTTGGTCCTGTCATGAAAAAGCACTTGCCCTCCCCTTTATGGTACATACAAAATGGCTGCCTTAGGTTATGCAGCCAGGTGTTCAAAACTGTACTTGCACAAAATGCCAGCCTCTGAAGCTCCACAGGTGGAAAATGATCAGAAAAGGAGCCTGCTGGTATTTAAAAGACTTCACAGAACACTGTGCTCATTTGGTTGGTTTTTAAATAGTTTTTGTTTTTTGTTTTTATACTGCTACATATGATCACCTTTGACAGTATGAAGCTGTGAATTGTCACGTAATCTGGGGTCATACACTGCCGGCATATTGACATGTATATACTGTTGCCGTTACTATTTAAAAAGCTAGAACACGTGTTTATGAATCGTCTCAGAGAAAAGTGGGGACTTTTTAAAGAAATGGATGAAAGGTCATTTTAAAAAACGGACAGGCTTCAGTTTTTGTTGTACTAAGAGGTAGGGTATACGTCTTCCTCCTATTGTGCCAGCACAAATCACAACAAGTTTACACGTTGATACTCCGTCCATAACGTACTGAACTTGAGGTTCAGGGATCAGCAGGAAAACATTTGAAATGTTTTTGAAAAGTGTTGTTCTAAGCAGCCAAAAGATACTAGACAAGAAAATCCAGGATATTGCAACCTCTGCTCTTTGAGTGCTACAGTGTCTGCATGCTTCCATTGTCTCAGCACTTCATGGATAAATCCCAATCAGCCATTCCATAGGGCATCTCACATAGCATTTAATAGTTATAAATAAGGTACTAATTAGGAGACACCTCAATGAGACAGCAGTGTTATTAAAATGTTATACTACTGCTACCCAACCAACAAACTCTGCTTTTCTTGGGAAAAGAGACACTCCCCACTTCAATGAATAGGAATATGTTCTTCCAAAGACTATCATCTGCAGTTCTTTACAGATACATTGTCCTCATCTTATTATGGATTATCTGTTGTTTAGCATAGCTTCTCATCAAGGTACAGCTTGTACATTAATGTGTTGGAAGCTTTGCTATTTGATCATATAGGATAGCCCCAGACACTCATTTACTTTGTTTTTATAGGCCTAGCATAACAAGTTGGGGAGGCAATGTACTATACAAGACCTGAATTTGTGAATGAAGGAAGACTGTCAAATCAAACAAATCTTTATTTGTTTATTTTTTTTGCTTCTGTCAACAAATACACTCAGAAAGAACCTGCCATCTCTGTGTGTGCCATTTGCTAACAAAAGAAACCAAAATGGACGCTTCTACTGTAACCTCAAGTCAATATTGTTGTGCCCTCTCTATATGGCCACATTTAAGTTTTTGTCATTCTCTGTGTGTAAAAAGAACTCTCATTCCCATGTTAAAACTGTACGATTACTATACCTCTATACCGTTATAGGACCTTTTCCACATTCTTTCACGTTTGTCCTCCGTCCTTGGTCGACCAGCCCCCCCCTCCCCGTCCAGTCCTAACCACTGTGATTGCATTGGGACGTTTTGTTTTCTGTATAAATGTACATTGACTGTAACCCTGTGAAGGATGTAACAATTTTAATTATTTGTAATACTGTTATTTGTCTATTTTATTTTAGAAAAAAGACAAAACAAAAGAAAACAACATCTACAACAACAAACTGAAAGCCGGTACAACTGTTTCAATAATAATAATAAAATATTGGTTACATTCCGTCTCAAAGCACTTTTATTTTCTTCAAGAACCTTTCCCCTTTATCTTGCATTACATTTATATTCACCAAATAAAGATCGTATCCCTTACTATTTTCTATATTTGACCATGTCTTCTACCTAATGTGTTTTATCTTCACTGTAAAATGACTGGTCCTGAGACTGTAAAGGACACATTGAACACAAGAGGGAAGTAGAGACCACTCTAGGATATTTGTCTAACAATGTCAACAGTCAAGTTGCTTCTGTTTGTTTTTGCATTGGTGAGCATTTGCCTGAAGTCTCATCTGTTTAGTCTTTTATCGTATTGTAATTACATTTCCAAATACAATAATTAAAAGGCTTGATTCCAAGTTGTACATCAACAGTTTTCTTTCACTCACTGGGTCATTGTGTGGTCATGTGTGCTTTCGGAGAGAGTGCTGTCATTCTTTACCATCAAATGTAAACAAACTCGGAGCAAATCCGGATATATACATACATCTGTCAATGCGACGGACGTCGGTGCAACTTTCTCTGCTAGATTAGAGATTTCCTCAGCTGAAGACATTTGTGATCAAGTACTTCTGGATTCCTTTATTTCAGAAACATAATCTGGGTAAGTGCATCTCATTTCCCAGAAGGCACATTGTACAACACCCTCGAAAGCCCAACTGCCCATTGTCTGCCTGCCTGCCTGTTTGTCTGTCAAATTCCTGCAGCTTGATCCTGATTCTTGATCGTACAGAATGTTGCTAGACTTCAGTCAGATATCACAAAAGATGACTCACATAGCTGCCAACCTTGTTCAAGTCTCACAGTTGGCAGGTGTGGTGTTTGGACACACGCACGCACAAACTCACAGAACGACTGAAAGGTGGTCTCAGGTTTCTTTTGAAGAAGAACAAGATGTCTGTCTAACTTTCCACAGTGGCACTCCCCCTCAGAGCCCTAGCTCTCTGTCCTTGACTGGCACCCAGGGTACACAGCCAGCGGGCACAGTCACACCTGCCAATGTGCAACTAAAGAAGTGACAGCTGGGCCCCACTGTCTTGGATGCTTGGGTCACTTTGAGAATGACCGTTGGAAAGAGTGGCGCCATGCTTTTCCATTGGCACCTCCCTCCCTCCCAGCCCTGTATGTGCAGCTGTTTCCGACCCAGGGTGCCACACATCAGGTTACACTGACATTTATTTACATGCTAAACCTGAACTGCATGGGGGGAAACACATTAGCCTATTTTCACTTCATAGGGCCCTAACGGCCTCTGCAGGGAAGCTCCCTACAATTACACTAAAAAATAAAACTTATCAACTAGTCAATAACAATAATAATTTTTGTGTTGGTGCCAATGAAATTAGTGATTAATGTTGATGCAGGCACGTGCACAGATAGGACTCTAGGGGTGCCTGAGCACCTGCCCTGTTGCCCTCCTATAAGTGAAGTGCCCTTTCCATTTTTATTCAACTTTTAGTCTCATTTTTGTCCTGTTCTATAAAGAATTGCCCATCAAATTCGCTAATTTCTCATTTTTGAATCTTGGAAAATGTCCCCTCCCCCGCTCTTCTGCCCACACAGGAGTGCTCACTCAGCGGCACTGCACACATCCTCCTACTGCTGCACAAGCAGAAACTACAACTCAGATGTTAGCAGCAGAACAAACTTCAATCACAGGTAAAGACTAGTTACATTGTAACAACAGCATAGCTAACAGTTAGCTGATTTACATAATCTCAATTACTGGGATTAATTGGAATTTACCCTTCTTATAGGAACCTCCAACTCCAGGTGCACCCCCTCCCTAACGTTCAAAATTATTTTCACCTGCAGTGACTGGGGAGTTTGTCAGGATCAAAAGAAATATGAAATCAAGACATCTTTTTTTTAATGACATTTTATTAGATTTTTTTAAATAGACTTTTTCTTCCACTTTGGAAATGTGGAGTACATTGGTAGGAAAAAAATCTAATTTAATACATTTTCTATTTAATTTTAAGGCTGTAAAATGTCCAGATTGTGCAAGGGGTGTGTAGACTTTTACTAGTGACTGTATACAGGTATTTGTTATACCAAGGCCTGATGGCCCTGTAGAAAATGGCCCTTCTTCAAAAGAAAAAACTCTTTTTTTAAATGTATATTTAATTTAATTGATATTTTTCAGAGGGTGCTGCAGCACCCTCAGCACACCTGCTTCCCACGGTTATATCTGTGACATGCTATTCCCAACAAGCATGTTTGATGTATCGGGAAATGCTCTTGGTGGACATAGCATACATTCTGTATCTGTAACTGCGGTCTGTGGACATGATGTCTGACTACTATACTGTAGCATAGAGGTACATAGCATGTAAACAACAACAGCTGGCAAATTAGCTGCCGTTGGTAAGGTAACTGCCATTGGGACCACATTGCTTAGTTTAAGGTACAGTATTTCTGAAGACCACTTGGCTTTTGCAGTGGATGTGTTAAAACTGTTGTGTACGTACTGTATGTTTTTCTAACTGTGAATGTATAGGACATGCATTAAAGCAACAGGAGTGGATTGTATGAGACAGCCATTCAGCTTGTTGCTCAGGAAAGGCACGAGACAAAACGCATCACCCCGCTGTGGCAAGCTGTCATGTGATGGCGTTCCTCAATATGACACTTTTGGGATATTCGCCTGTGCTGCACAGGCAGCTTCACACCACGGTGTATGTTTAGAGCACGTTGTCATGGCAACAGAGCTGGGATGGCCAGATCGTGCAGCACAGTGAGACAGAGGACAGTTGAGGAGGAGATGTATGTGATGATGATTCCCAAGGATCACGGTCATCAGGATTATATTCCTCCTGGGATTCTGCTGGGAGCCATGTGACATCATCACAACATGTGAGTTATCTGATGTCATTTGGACACGAGTCACTGTCGGTAGCTCCCCAGCCCATACGGTTGGATATAAATACCCATGCTTTCAGTGAGTCTAGCCTTCCAATGCTTAGATCCTCACAGTATATTCTTCTTCTGACTCACAGTTCTCTCGTTAATTGTTTAATTGTTCTGAAGAAGAAGTAATGAGACGCTGAGGGTCGACCCTCCTGCAAACTCACACCACCTTCTGGCTTACCCTATCGCCCTCCACCCCCCATCCCCCGCTCTCCCCACTCCCAACACACACCCTCCCCAGCGCACGTCTCTGGTTTGCTAGTTTCTATTTAACCCCCCTCCCTTACTCTCTCGCTCTCTCTCTCTCGCTCACTCCCTCTCTCTCACTCCTCCCCTTATTCCCTCAAAGCCAGCAGGCTGCTTTTCGATCCAGACCGCTTGCTACATGATCTCCTTGAAAACACCGTTGCGCATCTCTCTCGCCGCTCGATGGCTTAGCCTTTGTAGACTACTCAACAAGAGGAAGAGAGATGCCAGCGCCAGGACATTGACTCCTTTCTTTCTTCTGCTTCCCCCTCCCCTTCCTTAATCTCCCACCCCTTGATCTCTACCCCCTCCCCTGTGCCCTCTCCTGTCCTGTCCTGTACCTCCTTCCTCCCAACCTCCTCCTCCCCTACCTAAACCCCTGCTCTCCCTCTCACCTCGCACCCCCTTGACAATGTTACCATGCATTAACTGGCTTCAGCCTTTCCTTGCCTTGCTTTCCTCCACCTTGCTGACTCGGGGCCACAACTGTCCGTCCAGCTGCCTGTGTCCGGACCACCACACTGTGGACTGCCAGGGCCAAGGTCTCACCAGCCTCCCTAGCCCCATCCCCCTGGACGTCCGGCGCCTCCTTCTCTCCGACAACTGGATTCCCTGGATCCCCTCGGACTTCCTGGTTCTGTACAGCGACCTGGTCTACCTGGACCTGAGGAATAACTCCCTGTCGGTGCTGGAGCCCGGCACCCTCAGCACCTCATCTCGCCTAGTCTTCCTGGACCTGGGCAGCAACAACCTGACAGAGATCCAGTCAGGGACCTTTGTGGAGTCCCGGAGCCTGATCAAGCTGCGTCTGGGGAACAACCCCTACCTTAGCCTGGTGGAAGAGGATGCTTTCCTGGGGCTGACCTCGCTGCGGGAGCTGGAGCTGGAAAGGAACGGCCTGCAGGGGCTGGATGTGGGGGTGCTGGAGCCCCTAACCTCACTCCGGGTGGTGCGCCTGGAGGGCAACCCCTGGGTGTGCAACTGTCACTTTGCCAAACTTTTTGTGTGGCTCACGGAGAACTGCCACAAGCTTCCAATGGGTATGTAAGCTGCTTAACAGCACGTATTTGTTTTACCATCTTTGCCTGTGCTAGGACATAGAAAACCAATCTTTTGTCATAATCCAGCAGCCCACTCGTTTCTGATTCAAACAATTTATAAGCTATCAAACCTTAAACCAATCAGTTATAGAATAATAATGTAAGACTGCACAGTACACTGAAAGACAGGTAGTGTAATGCATGTAACAGTGGTTAGTATTACATGAAATGTCTCTACTTGGCCCAATATCTATAAACATATCAAAATCAAATCAAACCAAATCAAAAATGTATTAGTCACTTGCGCCGAATACAACAGGTGTAGACCTTACAGACCTTGGCCCCAACCAACAATGCAGTTTTAAAAAATACGGATAAGAATAAGAAATAAAAGTAACAAGTAATTAAAGAGCAGCAATAAAGTAACAATAGCGAGACTATATACAGGGGGGTACCGATACAGAGTCAATGTGCAGGGGCACCGGTTAGTTGAGTTAATATGTTGGTAGAGTTATTTAAAGTGACTGCATAGATGATAACAACAGAGAGTAGCAGCGGTGTAAAAGGGGGGCAATGCAAATAGTCTGGGTGGCCATTTGATTAGATGTTCAGGAGTCTTATGGCTTGGGGTAGAAGCTGTTTAAAAGCCTCTTGGACTTAGACTTGGTGCTCTGGTACCAGAGACAACAGCCACACTATGACCAGGGTGGCTGGAGTCTTTGACAATTGTTAGGGCCTTCCTCTGACACCGCCTGCTATAGAGGTCCTGGATGGCAGGAGGCTTGGCCCCAGTGATGTACTGGGCTGTTCGCACTACCCTCTGTAATGCCAAGCGGTCAGAGGCTGAGCAGTTGCCATACCAGGCAGTGATGCAACCATGCTCTCGATGGTGCAGCTGTAGAACCTTTTGAGGATCTGAGGACCCATGACAAATCTTTTCAGTCTCCTGAGGGAGCCCTCTTCACGATTGTCTTGGTGTGTTTGTACCATGTTAGTATGTTGGTGATGTGGACACCAAAGAACTTGAGCTCTCAACCTGCTCCACTACAACCCCGTCGTTGAGAATGGAGGCGTGCTCAGTCCTCTTTTTCCTGTAGTCCACAATCATCTCCTTTATGGTTCCTCCTCTTTGTTTTCAATTGTCTATCATTTAAACAGCTATTGGCTTTCAACCTCATCTTTATTTGTTTCAAGTGCAGCTTGTTGCTCATACTACTGATAATTCTGTATAGATATGGACAAGTCAATGTTGTTATGAATAAGATCACTCTGAGACATCTTGGTAAGCATGAGAAAAGCAGAAAGATAATTGTGGTAGACTAGTGGGGAGTCCCAGATTCAAGATACCAGATTGTGTCTGAATAATTAATGAACCATATGCCTCATTAGAGTCTGTTCTCAGATTGTGTGTGTGTGTTTGTGTGTGTGTGTGTTTACGTGTGGGGGTGTGTTTGTGCGCACACGTTCTAAAATCACAACAAGAAGACTGTTTATTGTTTACATCCTCAAACACTGTCCGACAAAATATACAGGGTGTAGATCACGAGTAAGATCTTTAAGATCAAAAAGATATGAGGCCAGGGTAGCACATTCAATAGGATCTGAATCACTTGATAGATCATAATATACCTGCATTGTTTATTTAATTACAGACAAAAAGCATTTCTGATCCACTCGATGTACTGTTACAGTATGGACAGTGAGGCTATTAATATCTATGAATGTTTACAGAATTCTTCCTTGTTTGCAGTGTTGACAGGTCATTGCACACATTGTATAATGTTCATTGTCATTCTCCAGAGCTACTGTAACACGTCACATTGTATGCGGGTGCACAGTGCTGAGATCTGACCTGAACAGACATTCTATGCGTGGAAGTCCCACTGCATGCTAGCAGATACCCATAGACTTCCAGTCATTACGCCAATGCTAGTTAGCAAATTGACAAATTGACAAATTGACAAAATTGACAAATTCCCAAAGTATCCCTTTAACTGCTTCCCAAGAGAGCTTGGCTAGTGCTACTAAATACATGTTCTTACAAGTTTATTAAGGTCCGTCCAAATGAGACACATCAATATTATTTCCGCTGGAATTAGGGCCATATATGTGTCCCAAATGGCACCCCATTCCCATTATAGTTCACTACTTTTGACCAGGGCCCATAGGGCTCTTGTCAAAAGTAGTGCAGTATATAGGGAATAGGGTGCCATGTGGGAGGCAACCTATGTTATTACAGTACGCTAAACAAAGCAACAGGATGTTCTATGGATCATAATAATTATCAAATTGGCACATCAACAATCTTCACAGTGGATTTACTTTCAATAGCTGTGACCTGGACTCGTGGCAGAACACAATGTTATACTAACAACATTCTGTGTGGCACATTAGCGCCTAGCCTTCGGTGAGCCAAGACACATACAGTACACACACCGACACTATGGTGCTTTCTAAGTGCTCTTCTGTCCTCCTGAAACCCATAAATGTATTTTTGTCCTCTCTAGTGGACATCAGTTCTTGGTCTGTGTCTCTGAGGCCATACAAGCCACTGTATTAAATCCTGTTGTCCCTTTGAGAGGACATTCTGGACTTTTCAATGATATCACGTGTAGGGGTGTGACCTTGACAACTTTATCTTCCTGGTTCTTTAAAAGATGGCTGGTATTAAAATTAGCACATTTTATGGACGTAAAACATGTGTGTAATTATTAATTATAGTTTTTGTGAGTTTGATATTCAAATGTTTTCTAGAAGTGAGTATTTCAGCAATAGTTAAGTGAGTTGGTCAGGACTTTGTCATATTTATTTCACATTAAATAAGAGCTAAATAAGAGCTTATCAAGAAATGTGCTCTGTAGTGGACACCCAGATGCCACAACTATGTTTTTCACCTACAGTTCTGTACCCATTGACTGTCATATTAATTTGTGTATATTTACACCCTAATGACCACTACGGAGGACAATTTTGTACTTACAATAAAAATAACAATATATATAACAAATATAATAACAAAATGTTCCCACATTTTTTGGGGTTACATGTATTTTTCACCCCAAACACTTATGTTATAGAAAAAATATTGAAATCCCAAACACATTTTTTTCAGGTCTCAGGAGGCTATAGGCCTTAGCAACTTTAGGCTCCTTGCTAAGTAGGGCTCACCCTAGAACACCTCTACTGTATGTTACAGTACATGTGGATGTACAGTATATTTTTACATATAGTCAGACTTCATCTTTTCCATTGCATTGGGGACAAACTAGTTGCATGCCATGATAATCTTGTCATCATTCAGACAAGGCAGGAGACTAGAAACATGGATCGGAGTGTATATTCATTAATAAGACATTAAGATTTGATGGATTAAACAAGTCCTTTATTCGCTTATTACTGCATTCCTGACCCTCTGAGGCTTAATCACAATCAGTACTTGTTAATTACTGAGTGTGAACTAGAACTGTGAACAAACTGGGGGCTGGAGGGCGCAGGATAATGGATCACTTGTTGTTCTGGTCGCTTCCACAGAACCATTCAATCTAGCGCAGTCACTTTGTGGAATAAGTCAAAAAGTACATTTGCTCTTGGACACTGTAATTTCACTGACCCAAACAGTAACATCTTTCTTTTACCCACTTTGCTATCTAGCATCAGGGACATTGCTCTGTCAGTTCCTGATTGAGATTATATTGATCTGTATAGCATCTGAGAACATAAATAGACATTTACAAACTATTGAGCTTTACTCATTGAGTTTGTGAGTGCTGGTTTCACATACACATTGTAGCCTGCTCTCAGGTACTGTATCATCAAGATGCAACAAATCTCAGTAATATTGTCAATCTGCGATTGGGACAGCTTTAAAAAAAAGAAGATATATACTCATTGATTCTTGAAGAATATAACCACTTTGTTGTTGTTTGAACTGCAGATTGCCCCTTTAAAACACAGTAGCTGAGGATATTTCACAATGGTGCCTTTAGGTGAGTGTCTGTGAATGATTCAAAGCGCTAACCTGTATAATCATACCATAGAGTGCTGTTCTCTAGTGCTGTTGAGTCAAGGATGAACAATCAGCATACATGTTTTACTACACTTCATTTGATACTGACGACAGCTTACCATTGACACTGATATTGTCTAGACCAGGGATGGGCAACTGTAAGCCCGCGGATCACCCCCCCCCCCCAATAACAATTATATTAACAACAACCTGGGACTCAACTTCATGTTGAGAGTTAGAAAAGTAGAATACACAAGATGCAATTTAGAAATGTGGTTGTGCATCAGCAGTTTTTCTCTTGTTTTGTGAGTCACTGACAGTCACTCAATTAGCCCATGTCAGCTAAAAGGTTTTGATTGTTGAGTTAGTCTAGCCAGCTATCTAAACTTGTAGTTGTCATGGTCAAATTATCGACTGGGTGGCCCCCATTGATTTTTTTTAGTCACCCTCAATCAGATATAATATTCTAAATTGCTAACATTTCTCTCCACCCTATAGCAAAATGAGTCGAATTAGCTGTAAAACTGCAAATTCTTCTCTCTGCTCCATGGCAAAATGAGTAGAATTGCATGAAATTAGTTATACAATTGAAAAATCTTCTCTCTGTCCTATGGTAAAATGTGTAGAATTGCAACATTTTCTCCACGCCCATGGCAAAATGTGTAAAATTTCAGGAAATTAACTCGAATACATATTTTTATTTATTTCCGCTGTCAAGAGGAGGGCCGTTAAAATGTTTGGTTGCGAGGTGGGGGGGCTCCCCAACCAAATTTAACATAGGTCCCCAAAAGTCTATGGCCAGCTCAGACTGCATGTGTGGGTATGGATGAGGGTATGCAGACCCATGAGTCACTGTGGCCCATCATAGTTAGTTCTGATTTTTTTGTGGACCCCAGCCCCATCGAAGTTGCACATCCCTGGTCTAGACTAATGTTCCCTCACAGTAAAAGATACTCCATTGCTCTAAGAGTGACACACACACAAACGTATACATAAACAAACATACACAAAAGTACATGCAACCATGGATGCAGACAAGCACGCATGTTCATGTGCAGGTAAGTGTCACGTCCTGACCTTAGTTCCTTTTTTATGTCTCTGTTTTAGTTTGGTCAGGGCGTGAGTTGGGGTGGAGGCATTCAAGGTTTTTGTTCTAGGTTTTGTATTTCTGCTTTTGGCCTGGTATAGTTCCCAATCAGAGGCAGCTGTCAATCGTTGTCTCTGATTGAGAACCATACTTAGGTAGCCTGTTTTGTGTATTCACCTGACAGAACTGTTTCGTTTCTTCCTTTCACTTTGTTATTTTGTCTCGTGTATTCAGTCGAATAAATAATTAACATGGACACTTACAACGCTGCATATTGGTCCGATTCTTCTTACTCCTCCTCAGATGATGAAGAGGTTTGTTACAGAACTACCCACCACAACCGGACCAAGCAGCGTGGTAACCAGGAGCAGAGGGTTCTGGACTTCTGGACATGGGAGGAGATTTTGGACGGTAAGGGACCCTGGGCACATGCTGGGGAATATCGCCGCCCCAGGGAGGAGCTGGAGGCAGCTAAAGCCGAGCGGCGGCATTATGAGGAGTTAGCACGGCAGCGCAACAGGGACGAGGGGCAGCCCCTGTCTTGGGGGAAGGCACACGGGGAGTGTGGCTAAGTCAAGTAGGAGACCTGAGCCAACTCCCCGTGCTTACCGTGGCGAGAGGTGGACCGGGCAGGCACCGTGTTATGCTGTGAGGCACCCGGTGCGCTACATCGCAGCTCCTCGTAGTGGTCGGGCTAGAGTGGGCATCGAGCCAGGAGCAATGACGCTGGCTCAGCGCATCTGGTCTCCAGTGCGTCTCCTCGGCCCGGGCTATATGGCACCAGCCCTACGCACGGTGTCCCCAGCTCACCAGCACAGCCCAGTGCAGTCTGTTCCATCCCGCCGCACTTGCCGGGCTACGGGGAGTATCCAGCCAGGACAGGTTGTGCAGGATCGGTGCTCGAGATCCGGTGCCACCTCCACGCACCAGGCCTCCTGTGGCAGCCCCACGCACCAGGCTGTCTCTCCATCTCCTCCCGCCAGGTGCTCCCGCCTGTCCAGCGCTTCCAGAGTCTCCCTCCTGCCCAGCGCTTCCAGAGTCTCCCTCCTGTCCAGTGCTTCCAGAGTCTCCCTCCTGTCCAGCTCTTCCAGAGCCTCCCTCCTGTCCGGAGCTACCAGAGCCTCCCTCCTGTCCAGAGCTGCCAGAGCTGCCCGTCAGTCAGGAGCTGCCAGAGCCACCCGTCAGTCAGGAGCTGCCAGAGCCGCCCTTCACGCCGGCTGCCTCTCTGGCGCTGCCGGAATCTCCCGTCTATTCAGGGCCCGCTGCAAGGGACCCCAGGCCGTGGTCAGCGGCGAGGGTCGCCGCTCCAAAGACACCACTTAAGTGGGCCAAGACTATGGTAGAGTGGGGCCGCGGACAGATGCCCACCCAGACCCTCCCGGAGTCCGAACCTTTGGGGGGAGGGTACTGTCACGTCCTGACCTTAGTTCCTTTTTTATGTCTCTGTTTTAGTTTGGTCAGGGCGTGAGTTGGGGTGGGCATTCAAGGTTTTTGTTCTAGGTTTTGTATTTCTGCTTTTGGCCTGGTATGGTTCCCAATTAGAGGCAGCTATCGATCGTTGTCTCTGATTGAGAACCATACTTAGGTAGCCTGTGTTCCCACTATTATTTGTGGGTAGTTGTTTTCTGTTTTGTGTATTCACCTGACAGAACTGTGTTGTTTCTTCCTTTCACTTTGTTATTTTGTTTTGTGTGTTCAGTCGAATAAATTATTAACATGGACACTTACCACGCTACATATTGGTCTGATCCTTCCTACTCCTCCTCAGACGACGAAGATATTCATTTACAGTAAGCACTAGCACGCACAGGCACAAAGTAAAATATAATTCCAACTATATAGCAGCATGGCAGCTTATATATATATATATATATATATATACAGTGCCTTGCGAAAGTATTCGGCCCCCTTGAACTTTGCGACCTTTTGCCACATTTCAGGCTTCAAACATAAAGATATAAAATTGATTTTTTTTGTGAAGAATCAACAACAAATGGGACACAATCATGAAGTGGAACAACATTTATTGTATATTTCAAACTTTTTTAACAAATCAAAAACTGAAAAATTGGGCGTGCAAAATTATTCAGCCCCTTTACTTTCAGTGCAGCAAACTCTCTCCAGAAGTTCAGTGAGGATCTCTGAATGATCCAATGTTGACCTAAATGACTAATGATGATAAATACAATCCACCTGTGTGTAATCAAGTCTCCGTATAAATGCACCTGCACTGTGATAGTCTCAGAGGTCCGTTAAAAGCGCAGAGAGCATCATGAAGAACAAGGAATACACCAGGCAGGTCCGAGATACTGTTGTGAAGAAGTTTAAAGCCAGGGTTTGGATACAAAAAGATTTTCCAAGCTTTAAACATCCCAAGGAGCACTGTGCAAGCGATAATATTGAAATGGAAGGAGTATCAGACCACTGAAAATCTACCAAGACCTGGCTGTCCCTCTAAACTTTCAGCTCATACAAGGAGAAGACTGATCAGAGATGCAGCCAAGAGGCCCATGATCACTCTGGATGAACTGCAGAGATCTACAGCTGAGGTGGGACACTCTGTCCATAGGACAACAATCAGTCGTATTTTGCACAAATCTGGCCTTTATGGAAGAGTGGCAAGAAGAAAGCCATTTCTTAAAGATATCCATAAAAAGTGTTGTTTAAAGTTTGCCACAAGCCACCTGGGAGACACACCAAACATGTGGAAGAAGGTGCTCTGGTCAGATGAAACCAAAATTGAACTTTTTGGCAACAATGCAAAACGTTATGTTTGGCGTAAAAGCAACACAGCTCATCACCCTGAATCCACCATCCCCACTGTCAAACATGGTGGTGGCAGCATCATGGTTTGGGCCTGCTTTTCTTCAGCAGGGACAAGGAAGATGGTTATAATTGATGGGAAGATGGATGGAGCCAAATACAGGACCATTCTGGAAGAAAACCTGATGGAGTCTGCAAAAGACCTGAGACTGGGACGGTGATTTCTCTTCCAACAAGACAATGATCCAAAACATAAAGCAAAATCTACAATGGAATGATTCAAAAATAAACATATCCAGGTGTTAGAATGGCCAAGTCAAAGTCCAGACCTGAATCCAATCGAGAATCTGTGGAAAGAACTGATGCTGATCACAAATGCTCTCCATCCAACCTCACTGAGCTCGAGCTGTTTTGCAAGGAGGAATGGGAAAAAAATTCAGTCTCTCGATGTGCAAAACTGATAGAGACATACCCCAAGCGACTTACAGCTGTAATCGCAGCAAAAGGTGGCGCTACAAAGTATTAACTTAAGGGGGCTGAATAATTTTGCACGCCCAATTTTTCCGTTTTTGATTTGTTAAAAAAGTTTGAAATATCCAATAAATGTCGTTCCACTTCATGATTGTGTCCCACTTGTTGTTGATTCTTCACCAAAAAATACAGTTTTATATCTTTATGTTTGAAGCCTGAAATGTGGCAAAAGGTCGCAAAGTTCAAGGGGGCCGAATACTTTCGCAAGGCACTGTATATACAGTACTTTCAGAAAGTGCTTAGACCCATTGACTTTTTACACATTTTGTTAGGTTATAGCGTTATTATAAAATTTTAAAAATCCCCAGCAATCTACACACAATACCCCATGATGGAAAAATGAAAACAGGTTTTAAGACATTTTTACAAATGTACTAAAAATCAAAAACAGAAATGCCTTGTTATATAAGTATTCAGACCCTTTCTATGAGACTCAAAATTCAGTTCAGGTGCATCCTGTTTCCATTGATCATCCTTGAGATGTGTCTACAAGTTGATTGGAGTCCACCTGTGGTAAATTCAATTGATTGGACATGATTTGGAAAGGCACACACCTGTCTATATAAGGTACCACAGTTGACAGCTCATGTCAGAGTAAAATCCAAGCCATGAGGTCAAAAGGATTTGTTCGTAGAGCTCCGAGACAGGATTGTGTTGAGGCACAGATGTGGAGAAGGGTACCATAAAATGTCTGCAGCATTGAAGGTCTCCAAGAACACAGTGGCCTCTATCATTCTTAAATGTTTTTCAGCTGCAGGGACTGGGAGACTAGTCAGGATTGAGGCAAAGATGAACAGTGCCAAGTGTAGAGAGATCCTTGATGAAAATCTGCTCCAGAGCGCCTCAGACAGGGGCGAAGGTCCACCTTCCAACAGGACAACGTCCCTAAGCACACAGCCAAAACAACGCAGGAGTGGTGTAAGGACAAGTTTCTGAATGTCCTTGAGAGGCCCAGCCAGAGCCTGGACTTGAACCCGACAGCTCTGAAGAGACCTGAAAATAGCTGTGCAGCAACGCTCCCCATCCAAGCTGACAGATCTTGAGAGGATCTCTAGAGAAAAATTTGTAAGTCGCTCTGGATAAGAGCGTCTGCTAAATGACTTAAATGTAAATGTAATGTAAATGTAAGAATGCGAGAATGTCATGTTTTGTCATTAATTATCATGTCTTGTCCCTGTGCTTCCCATTCTATTAGTTTCCCTCTGCTGGTCTTATTAGGTTCTTTCCCTCTTTCTATCCCTCTCTCTCCCCCTCCCTCTCTCACTCTCTCGCTCTCTCTTCTCTCTATCGTTCCGTTCCTGCTCCCAGCTGTTCCTATTCCCCTAATCATCATTTAGTCTTCCCACACCTGTTCCCGATCCTTTTCCCTGATTAGAGTCCCTATTTCTCTCCTTGTTTCCCGTACCTGCCCTGTCGGATCCTCATCTATAATTCATTGTGCTGTGTCTATGTTTTGCCCTGTCGTGTCGTGTTTCCCTCAGATGCTGCGTGGTGAGCAGGTGTCTGAGTCTGCTAGGTTCAAGTGCCTTCCCGAGGCAACCTGCAGTTCTCGATCAAGTCTCCAGTCTGTTCTCGTCTTTACGTGTAGTATTATGCTTTTTGTTTTGTAAAGTTTATTCTGGATTAAATAATCTGTTTTCGCCAAGTCGCTTTTGGGTCCTCATTCACCTGCATGACAGAAGGATCCGACCGAGGAATGGACCCAGCGACTACAGACGCTCGTAACACTGCCGTCGAGATCCAAGGAGCCATGCTCGGCAGACACGAGCAGGAATTGTCTGCTGCTCGCCATGCCGTGGAGAACCTGGCCGCTCAGGTTTCCGACCTCTCTGGACAGTTCCAGAGTCTTCGTCTCGTGCCACCTGTTACTTCCTGGCCTGCCGAGCCTCCAGAACCTAGGGTTAATAACCCACCTTGCTACTCCGGGCAGCCCACTGAGTGCCGCTCCTTTCTCACCCAGTGTGAGATTGTGTTCTCTCTCCAACCCAACACATACTCTAGAGAGAGAGCTCGGGTTGCTTACGTCATTTCACTCCTTACTGGCCGGGCCCGAGAGTGGGGCACAGCTATCTGGGAGGCAAGGGCTGATTGTTCTAACAATTACCAGAACTTTAAAGAGGAGATGATTCGGGTTTTTGACCGTTCAGTTTTTGGTGGGGAGGCTTCTAGGGTCCTGGCTTCCCTATGCCAAGGTGATCGATCCATAACGGATTACTCTATAGAGTTTCGTACTCTTGCTGCCTCTAGTGACTGGAACGAGCCGGCGCTGCTCGCTCGTTTTCTGGAGGGACTCCACACAGTGGTCAAAGATGAGATTCTCTCTCGGGAGGTTCCTTCCAGTGTGGACTCTTTGATTGCTCTCGCCATCCGCATAGAACGACGGGTAGATCTTCGTCACCAGGCTCGTGGAAGAGAGCTCGCATCAACGGTGTTTCCCTGCTCCGCATCGCAACCATCTCCCTCCTCTGGCTCTGAGACTGAGCCCATGCAGCTGGGAGGGATTCGCATCTCGACTAAGGAGAGGGAACGGAGGATCACCAACCGCCTGTGCCTCTATTGCGGATTTGATGGACATTTTGTTAATTCATGTCCAGTAAGAGGCCAGAGCCCATCAGTAAGCGGAGGGCTACTGGTGAGCGCTACTACTCAGGTCTCTTCATCTAGATCTTGTACTACTATGTCGGTCCATCTACGCTGGACCGGTTCGGGTGCTACATGCAGTGCCTTGATTGACTCTGGGGCTGAGGGTTGTTTCATGGACGAAGCATGGGTTCGGAAACATAACATTCCTTTCAGACAGTTAGACAAGCCTACGCCCATGTTTGCCTTAGATGGTAGTCATCTTCCCAGTATCAGATTTGAGACACTACCTGTAACTCTCACAGTATCTGGTAACCACAGTGAGACTATTTCTTTTTTGATTTTTCGTTCACCTTTCACACCTGTTGTTTTGGGTCATCCCTGGCTAGTATGTCATAATCCTTCTATTAATTGGTCTTGTAATTCTATCCTATCCTGGAACGTATCTTGTCATGTGAAGTGCTTAATGTCTGCCATCCCTCCCATTTCTTCTGTCCCCACTTCTCAGGAGGAACCTGGCGATTTGACAGGAGTGCCGGAGGAATATCATGATCTGCGCACGGTCTTCAGTCGGTCCCGAGCCAACTCCCTTCCTCCTCACCGGTCGTATGATTGTAGTATTGATCTCCTTCCGGGGACCACTCCTCCTCGGGGTAGACTATACTCTCTGTCGGCTCCCGAACGTAAGGCTCTCGAGGATTATTTATCTGTGTCTCTTGACGCCGGTACCATAGTGCCTTCTTCCTCTCCGGCCGGGGCGGGGTTCTTTTTTGTTAAGAAGAAGGACGGTACTCTGCGCCCCTGCGTGGATTATCGAGGGCTGAATGACATAACGGTTAAGAATCGTTATCCGCTTCCCCTTATGTCATCAGCCTTCGAGATTCTGCAGGGAGCCAGGTGCTTTACTAAGTTGGACCTTCGTAACGCTTACCATCTCGTGCGCATCAGAGAGGGGGACGAGTGGAAAACGGCGTTTAACACTCCGTTAGGGCATTTTGAGTACCGGGTTCTGCCGTTTGGTCTCGCCAATGCGCCAGCTGTTTTTCAGGCATTAGTTAATGATGTTCTGAGAGACATGCTGAACATCTTTGTTTTTGTCTATCTTGACGATATCCTGATTTTTTCACCGTCACTCGAGATTCATGTTCAGCACGTTCGACGTGTTCTACAGCGCCTTTTAGAGAATTGTCTCTACGTAAAGGCTGAGAAGTGCTCTTTTCATGTCTCCTCCGTTACTTTTCTCGGTTCCGTTATTTCCGCTGAAGGCATTCAGATGGATTCCGCTAAGGTCCAAGCTGTCAGTGATTGGCCCGTTCCAAGGTCACGTGTCGAGTTGCAGCGCTTTTTAGGTTTCGCTAATTTCTATCGGCGTTTCATTCGTAATTTCGGTCAAGTTGCTGCCCCTCTCACAGCTCTTACTTCTGTCAAGACGTGTTTTAAGTGGTCCGGTTCCGCCCAGGGAGCTTTTGATCTTCTAAAAGAACGTTTTACGTCCTCTCCTATCCTCGTTACTCCTGACGTCACTAGACAATTCATTGTCGAGGTTGACGCTTCAGAGGTAGGCGTGGGAGCCATTCTATCCCAGCGCTTCCAGTCTGACGATAAGGTTCATCCTTGCGCTTATTTTTCTCATCGCCTGTCGCCATCTGAGCGCAACTATGATGTGGGTAACCGTGAACTGCTCGCCATCCGCTTAGCCCTAGGCGAATGGCGACAGTGGTTGGAGGGGGCGACCGTTCCTTTTGTCGTTTGGACAGACCATAAGAACCTTGAGTACATCCGTTCTGCCAAACGACTTAATGCCCGTCAAGCTCGTTGGGCGTTGTTTTTCGCTCGTTTCGAGTTTGTGATTTCTTACCGTCCGGGTAGCAAGAACACCAAGCCTGATGCCTTATCCCGTCTGTTTAGTTCTTCTGTGGCTTCTACTGATCCCGAGGGGATTCTTCCTTATGGGCGTGTTGTCGGGTTGACAGTCTGGGGAATTGAAAGACAGGTTAAGCAAGCACTCACGCACACTGCGTCGCGCGCTTGTCCTAGTAACCTCCTTTTCGTTCCTGTTTCCACTCGTCTGGCTGTTCTTCAGTGGGCTCACTCTGCCAAGTTAGCTGGTCATCCCGGTGTTCGAGGCACTCTTGCGTCTATTCGCCAGCGATTTTGGTGGCCGACTCAGGAGCGTGACACGCGCCGTTTCGTGGCTGCTTGTTCGGACTGCGCGCAGACTAAGTCGGGTAACTCTCCTCCTGCCGGTCGTCTCAGACCGCTCCCCATTCCTTCTCGACCATGGTCTCACATCGCCCTAGACTTCATTACCGGTCTGCCTTTGTCTGCGGGGAAGACTGTGATTCTTACGGTTGTCGATAGGTTCTCTAAGGCGGCACATTTCATTCCCCTCGCTAAACTTCCTTCCGCTAAGGAGACGGCACAAATCATTATCGAGAATGTGTTCAGAATTCATGGCCTCCCGTTAGACGCCGTTTCAGACAGAGGCCCGCAATTCACGTCACAGTTTTGGAGGGAGTTCTGTCGTTTGATTGGTGCGTCCGTCAGTCTCTCTTCCGGGTTTCATCCCCAGTCTAACGGTCAAGCAGAGAGGGCCAATCAGACGATTGTTCGCATACTACGCAGCCTTTCTTTCAGAAACCCTGCGTCTTGGGCAGAACAGCTCCCCTGGGCAGAATACGCTCACAACTCGCTTCCTTCGTCTGCTACCGGGTTATCTCCGTTTCAGAGTAGTCTGGGTTACCAGCCTCCTCTATTCTCTTCCCAGCTTGCCGAGTCCAGCGTTCCCTCCGCTCAAGCGTTTGTCCAACGTTGTGAGCGCACCTGGAGGAGGGTGAGGTCTGCACTTTGCCGCTACAGGGCACAGACTGTGAGAGCCGCCAATAAACGCAGGATTAAGAGTCCTAGGTATTGTTGCGGCCAGAGAGTGTGGCTTTCCACTCGCAACCTTCCTCTTACGACAGCTTCTCGTAAGTTGACTCCGCGGTTCATTGGTCCGTTCCGTGTCTCCCAGGTCGTCAATCCTGTCGCTGTGCGACTGCTTCTTCCGCGACATCTTCGTCGCGTCCATCCTGTCTTCCATATCTCCTGTGTTAAGCCCTGTCTTCGCACCCCCGTTCGTCTTCCCTCCCCCCCTCCCGTCCTTGTCGAGAGCGCACCTATTTACAAGGTACATAAGATCATGGACATGCGTTCTCGGGGACGGGGTCACCAATACTTAGTGGATTGGGAGGGTTACGGTCCTGAGGAGAGGAGTTGGGTTCCGTCTCGGGACGTGCTGGACCGTTCACTCATTGATGATTTCCTCCGTTGCCGCCAGGATTCCTCCTCGAGTGCGCCAGGAGGCGCTCGGTGAGTGGGGGGGTACTGTCATGTTTTGTCATTAATTATCATGTCTTGTCCCTGTGCTTCCCATTCTATTAGTTTCCCTCTGCTGGTCTTATTAGGTTCTTTCCCTCTTTCTATCCCTCTCTCTCCCCCCCTCTCTCACTCTCTCGCTCTCTCTTCTCTCTATCGTTCCGTTCCTGCTCCCAGCTGTTCCTATTCCCCTAATCATCATTTAGTCTTCCCACACCTGTTCCCGATCCTTTTCCCTGATTAGAGTCCCTATTTCTCTCCTTGTTTCCCGTACCTGCCCTGTCGGATCCTCATCTATAATTCATCGTGCTGTGTCTATGTTTTGCCCTGTCGTGTCGTGTTTCCCTCAGATGCTGCGTGGTGAGCAGGTGTCTGAGTCTGCTAGGTTCAAGTGCCTTCCCGAGGCAACCTGCAGTTCTCGATCAAGTCTCCAGTCTGTTCTCGTCTTTACGTGTAGTATTATGCTTTTTGTTTTGTAAAGTTTATTCTGGATTAAATACTCTGTTTTCGCCAAGTCGCTTTTGGGTCCTCATTCACCTGCATGACAGAGAAACTCCCCAAATACAGATGTGCCAAGTTTGTAGCGTCATACTCAAGAAGACTTGATTCTGTAATCGCTGCCAAAGGTGCTTCAACAAAGTACTGCGTAAATGGTCTAAATACTTATGCAAATTCGATTTTTCCGTTAGATTTGAGATTTTTTATAATTTTAATAAATTAGATTTTTTATAATTGAACAAAAAAAACATGTGTTTTTGCTTTCTCATTATGAAGTATTGTGTGTAGATTGATGAGGAAAAAAACGATTTAATACATTTTAGAATAAGGTTGTAACGTAACAAAATGTGAAGAAGAAAAGTCAAGGGGTCTGAATACTTTCCGAAGGCACTGTATATAACACATCAATATAGGACACTATGCATACTCATGTCAAATATGATGCAGTGATTTTGTTGACGATGTTAAGTCTATAGGCAGCATCAGACAATGTAGGCATACTCAACCCTTCCCCACCCCCACATCCATCGCCATCACCACCAACACCGAAACCATGCGGACTCTGTCCATCTATTTACAATGTAGTATTCTGGTCCTCTCCACACGAGACACTATGGCTGTGGCGTGCAGAGCCAGGAATAGATCCAGAGACAGAGACAGAGAGAGAAACTACTGTATATATGCATAATATGACATTTGAAAAGCTTTTATTGTTTTGGAACTTTTGTAAGTGTAATGTTTACTGTTCATTTTTTGTTTATTTCACCTTTGTTTATTATCTATTTCACTTGCTTTTGGCAACGTAAACATATGTTTCCCACGCCAATAAAGCCCTTAAATTGAATTGAATTGAGAACAGAAGAGCCAGTGTCTGGGCTGAGTTTTGCTTGTTGTGCTGCGCGGTGAGGAGGAGAGGAGAACCACGTGACTGGAATTTCACAGAGCGATGAGGTCACTGAGTCCCTCCGCATGTGGAAAACCCCTTCTGGTCTAACTGTGACTCACCACACATATACACTTACACACACACATACATACACATGCACACACACTCACACACTTGATAATGATGTCTACTGACTGCTGGCCACTGCAGCTACAGACAGGCAGGATAAAATGGAGGCGCACCAAACGGCTTTTTATTAGAACATGACTGAGGTACACCATATGTGCTTTTAGATTACGTCATGTTTTATTCAAATACTTCTTCCAAAAACAGTGAATACTGATTGAAAATATAATCACAATTCACAATATAATCTATCTATATATAATTTGGTGCTGTTACATTATTGTCTGTTATCGTGTATTCCTGTATCTTATTACAATATTAACAAATCACCAGAGCGCAAATATCAGTCTCGTCCTTGTTCTGCACACTTCTGTTATTCTCATGCAGAAAGAAATCACGTGACTGTATATTTTCATCCTCTCAAATTAGGGTAGGCTGCTATAATACTCATACTTTATGCTCTGCTTATGCATTCTTACACGTCATATAGCAACTGAACACAAAACCATAACAAAACCTTTTGAACCCTAACTTATAAGTGAAGAGTTTATTTCCAAAACGCTATATCCACCAAGCTTTCACATTTGTGTGTTTTTGTCAGAAATGATTGCTTATGGGTACCTTCATCTGTGTTTAAAATATTATTGTTCCCAGATGTCATTATTCATAGATTTTAGGTGTATGAAAAAAATGTTTTTGTGTGTTTTGCAAAACGCTAGCTATATATCCATGGTTTAGCTGTATATCCATTGTTTAGCTGCATCCTGTATATTTGACTATGATATGTGGTATTCTCACCGAGCTATTTTAAGATGAATGCACTTACTGAAAGAAGCTCTGGATAACAGTATCTGCTAAATGAATAAAATGTCAAATGTAAATATTTTACATACAGATCTGTTTTAACATGTTTTAAATGTTAATGTCAAAGATGTATCATTTGCACAGTTCTTTATTAAAATGTAGTTCATTTGGCTGTGTAAAACCTAGAAGGACTACTTATAGCATTTAGCAAAAGAAATACATTATTATTTGTCTCTCTGAAATGAAACCATTAAGTGATACATTTTAAACAAATACATGTCTGTCATTGAACAACCCCATTACATAATTAGATAGTGAAGTAAACACACCAATGTCGTTCAGAATTTATACAATAAAAGCTCATTTAGCAACGGATATATAGCATTTTGTAATTAAACTCTTCAAGTGTTGTGATGTTTTTTCTCCAAAACAGACAAGATCACAATGGACAAAGCATTTAATCTGAGTAGTGTTCTTCTAAAGCTCTAATGCATCTGTCTCTGTTGTATTAATACCCAGGGGTTGTTCCCCTTTAAATCTGTCATCTGGTGTCTGCTAATAACACACTCGTTGGAGCAGAGATTACTCTCCTTCTTCTGTGTAAACCAAAGCAGATAGGTCTAATCGCAAAGTAGAAATTTCACAAATTAATGTTTGCCTCGGAGGGGTGAAAAATGCAAAGTTGGAGGGATCCATGGTCAAATCATATCAAGAAATTATGTAATTGGGGTGATGTGTGTGTCTGTGACAAGTATTCAGCGAAGCCTCGTAGATCACACCAATCTACGACACCAGGAATATAGCTTGGCACTAAACACATGTATTTATATGACTGTTAAAAGCATTGTGTTATCTCCAAATCGCCTAGCTATAACAGAGATGTGTTAAGACCACACACTTCTCTAGATGCATTAGGCCATTCAGCTCTGTGTGTGTTACTGTACATGTAGGTCAGAGTTTCCCAAACTCGGTCCTTGGGACCCCAGGGGGTGCATGTTTTGGTTTTTGCACCAACACTATACAGCTGATTCAAATTACCAAAGCTTGATGATTATTTGATTATTTGTGTCAGCTGTGTAGTGCTCGTGCAAAATACAAAACGTGTACCCTTTGGAGTCAACCGGACCAAGTTTGGGGAACCCTGATGTAGGTGTTGATGTATGGTAATGCAGTCACTTGATACTGCCAAGAGACAAGCTTTTCATAATCGTTATAATTTTTAAGTGGGAAAACTAAACACAAATGATCAAATGGGTGGGTTTTTTAGACTTGATGTGACTCAATGTGTGGGAAATGGTGAGACACATGAACAGGCACAGTAGCTACTACTGTAGGCGTACTGGGCTATAGCTAATATATCAAACAACTCTGAGGCAAAACAATGGCACCCAACTGTTCCCTCAGTGTCCTCACTAACTGTAAATTGTTACAGTAAAACGATATCACAGACGAGACATTCTTAGTGGATTCCAACCACAGTGCCATTCCAAACTGTATGGTCAACATGCTTTTCAGCAGTTGAAAGTGACATTGAGTGACACAGTACTGTGAGCAGGCAGGACAGCTGATCCCCTGTGTATTTATTCAGTCATCTGAGGAGAGGTCAGCTCCACCATGCATTAGATCTGAAAGGACTGGATAGAAGAATGAACCTGTTACCTTCACTGCTGCCTGTTAAGCTGTTACCATACTTATACATTTCTAATAATTTTAGATATACACTGTGTGTAGGCCGGGGTTGATTTGAGATTGGTCCATAGAGTGACTGTGTTCAAGACTGTTGACATCATATCCTGTTCTCTCTCTCTCTTTCTCAGGTATGGAGGGGTTGCAGTGTTCCCTCCCCATGGATGGGAGTCTTATGTCCCTGAGCCTGCTCTCTGAGGCCAGTTTCCGGGAGTGCCGGGGCTACCTCTCTCTTACGGACATCCTCATTGTCATCTTCTCGGGCATCTCAGTCTCTGTGGTGGCCATTATAGCCAGCTTCTTCCTGGCCTCCATGGTCCACTGCTTTCAGCGACTGGGCAAAGCTGGTCAGGCGGAAGAGGAGGAGGGCAACGACTGAGGTGAAGAAAAAGCATGATCTGGGACCAGATTCAGTATCACTGCAGACATAGCAGACCCGACTAGGTGCCTCGTAAGAGTGCCAGGAAGAAGGGCAGGACAATGGGAGAGCAAGGCATGGACAACGAGGAGGGAGTATATGGCCAAGGAATTGTGCAAGAAAGCTCTTACCATGTGAATTCCTGTGCGCTGCATTGGTGGCAGTCAGCAGCACACCAGGAGGGGTTAAACCATGTCAGGAAAGATTGTGTTAAATAACCTTGAATGATACACGTTTTCTTATCACTGAAGTACCAAATGTGCTACACTCTTAGAAAAAAGGGTTGGAAAAGGGTTCTTCAGGCTGTCCCCATTGGATAACCCTTTTTTGGTTCCAGGTAAAATCCTCTGTGGAAAGAGTTTTTACGTGGAACCCAAAAGAGTTCTACCTGGAACCAAAAAGGATTATTCAAAGGGTTCTTCTATGAGGACAGCTGAAGAACCCTTTCAGGTTTCTAAGAGTGTATGTTTCATTGATTGAACACAGCCTTACTACAGATGTAGGATTTTCATTCGACCTACACTATATTGTCACAGCAAAATGATCCTGCAGATACAGGATTTGAACATTTAGTCCATAATGTTGCTTGATCGGTGGTTAGGCTATTAGCTGGCCAAAAGTAGGCTACATGAAAAGTGCAATACAGTTAATATGTGTGTTACTGTGGGTTTTCAGTGAATTTATGTATATATCAAAGCGCATCTGCATTTCTTAGTAACAAAAGAGTGATCAAATTAAGATCATAAATCTGTACCTTACTTTGGAGAGATCATTCAGCATTCTCTTGAAATCGTAGTTGTACTATATTTGGCCTATAAACACCACCCTTTCAAAGAGGACTATTCCTCTGCTGCCAGGGGGTTCTTTAAGATCTGGCTTGAGCTGGGAAGTAAAGGGACAGAGAGGAGGACAAGGGACCGGCACACTGCAGTCTAATGCACACTTATGTCCATTGCATTGATTTGAGTAGCAACCTACGTAACCTTTGTTTACCAAAGAACAGTCCGAATGAGAATATTCTATTGTTACAATATAGAACACAGAAATGGGATAGCATGAGCAATCAACTTGGATGTTACACTAAACTTTGACACAAACTCAAAAAATGCAAAAAAACTAGTAAATATGGAGGGCATTGTTACAATATCTGTTTTTGGAGCATAAATGTAGCCTGACAATGTTTGGTGTTACAAAACCCAAAGGAGTAGGCAAGAGAGCAGAAACAGACTGGCACTCAGGCTAGCATAAATGTGTTCTTGGTTCAGAAACAGTCACACGTTAGGTACAGTATAATATATAGAACAATATGCTAAAATATCCTGCCAATTATCACCCATAAATGTAACTATGGAAATCATTATATTATACTTGTAAATGGACCAATGTATTTCCTTGTTTCAGGCATAAAGTAACTTATTTTACATTTGACACTTATTTTACATATTAATACAGATTTCTTTCTTATTTTTTAACAAATTAAGTATCTTTTTTTGTATGGAGATTTGACATCCGATGTGAGCGAAGTCTCTAATTCCAAGCTAACAGGGCTAAGGTTAAAATCTGTTAATTTATTTCAATATCTTTATCATCCTTGATGTTTGGGCCTTCCAGTCCTTTCCCATGTCGGCCTTTATTAAGACTGGGTACTGGAGCCATCCTCAATAGACCAGCAGCTAGTAGCAGCCAGGTGAAATTGATGAATGAATGCTTTTGGTCAATGATGGCATGTGTATTTTTTTGGCTTCCTGAAACGACTGGGAGATCATAAATGAAAACCAGCATACTCATAGATGCTTCAAGACCTGCGTTTTGAGAGGTTGTCTGTCAAACTATATCTGTCTCTGGCACTTGTAACCTACCAATGAGATTTGAGATCCCAAAAACAGATTAAAGGGCTTTTTTTCTGATGCACCATAACAAACACATGAAAAATATTAAGACGGGGTTGCAAAGTGCAATGTTACAAAATGTAAGAGAGAAAATGAAGCAGTAAAATAAACACATTATGCTCTGGAACTTTGCTTTTCCAACTTTTATTTCACATAACCTTTCTGTTTCTTTGAATGAGGATGTACAGTAAGTACACTGTCGACTGAGTGTTCAAATCATTACGAACATCTACTCTTTCCATGACATAGACTGACCAGGTGAATCCAGGTAAAAGCTATGATCCTTTATTGATTTCACCTTAATCCACTTCAATCAGTGTAGATGAAGGGGAGGAGACGGGTTAAATATATACTTTTTAAGCCTTAAGACAATTGAGACATGGTTTGTGTCTGTGTGCCATTCAGAAGGTGAATGGGAAAACAAAACATTTAAGTGCCTTTGAATAGGGTACGGTAGTAGGTGCCAGGCGCACAAGTTTGAGTATCTTTGAACGGGGTATGGTAGTAGGTGCCAGGCGCACCGGTTTGAGTATCTTTGAACGGGGTACGGTAGTAGGTGCCAGGCGCACCGGTTTGAGTATCTTTGAACGGGGTATGGTAGTAGGTGCCAGGCGCACCGGTTTGAGTATCTTTGAACGGGGTATGGTAGTAGGTGCCAGGCGCACCTGTTTGAGTATCTTTGAACGGGGTATGGTAGTAGGTGCCAGGCGCACCTGTTTGAGTATCTTTGAACGGGGTATGGTAGTAGGTGCCAGGCGCACCGGTTTGAGTGTGTAAAGAATTGCAACACTGCTTGGTTTTTCATGCTCAACCGTTTCCCATGTGTATCAAAAATGGTCCACCACCAAAAGGACATCCAGCCAACTTGACACAACTGTGGAATGCTTTTGACACCTTGTAGAGTCCATCCCCCAACAAATGGAGGCTGTTCTGCGGTCAAAAGGGGGGTGCAGCTCAATATTAGGAAGGTGTTCCTAATGTTTTGTACACTCAGGGTATGTAGAATATTTGTATTTTATTGATTTAACCCTTATATAACAAGGTGTGTAAATAGAGAACCAATTCTCATGTGCAATAACAACCCGGCTAATAAGTACACTTTGGAACCAACATTGTATACTAAACAAAATATAAATGCAACATGTAAAGTATTGGTCCCATGTTTCATGAACTGAAATAAAAAATCCCAGAAACTGTCTATACACACAAAAAGCATATTTCTCTCAAATGTTGTGAACAAATGTGCTTACATCCCTGTTAGTGAGCATTTCTCCTCTGTCAAGATAATCCATCCACCTGACAGGTGTGACATATCAAAAAGCTGATTAAACAGCATGATGCATCAGGTGGAACTTGTGCTGGGGATAATAAAAGGCCACTCTAAAATGTGCAGTTTTGTCACACAACACAATGCCACAGATGTCTCCAGTTTTGAGGGAGCATGCAATTGGCATCCTGACTGCAGGAATTTCCGTTTTAGAGAATTTGGCAGTACGTCCAACCGGCCTCACAACCGCAGACCACTTGTAACGACGCCAACCCAGGACCTCCACATACTTCACCTGCGGGATCGTCTGAGACCAGCCACCTGGACACTTGATGAAACTGTGTGTTTGCACAACCAAATCATTTCTACACAAACTGACAGAAATCCTCTCAACGAAGCTCATCTGCGCGCTCATCGTTCTCACCAGGGTCTTGACCTGACTGCAGTTTGGTGTCGTAACTGACTTCAGTGAGCAAATGCTTACCTTAGATGGCCACTGGGATGCTGGAGAAGTGTGCTTTTTGTGGATGAATCTCGGTTTCAACTGTACCGGGCAGACAGCGTGTATGAAGTTGTGTGGGCGAGGGGTTTACTGATGTAAACGTTGTGAACAGAGTGCCCCATGGTGGCGGTGGGGGTATGTTATGGGCAGGCATTTTATCGATGGCTATTGGAATGCACAGAGATACTGTGACGAGATCCTAACACCCATTGTTGTGCTATTCATCTGCCATAACCTCATATTTCAGCATGATAATGCACAGCTTCTGAAAAGTGTCTCAGTTCTTTTCCTCTGTTAAACAAAACAAGCAAAAACAATCACTGTATGAAAATTGTTGACACTTTTATTGGTTGAAATAGTGGCCCACAATTTTCCATTATTGCTTTAGTTCAGGCTCCTGGATTTACACAAACATCTCAATGTGAGGAGCTGCTGTCACTGTCCAACCAAAGGACCCATATGGGTGCCCTTTACGCTCAATGAAATCTGTTTCTTCGGTCCAATAATCACAGGTGCCATAATGCTAAAGCTGGCATCCACATCACATGCCATAGAACAGAGAGACAGAACTTTGTGGTGTTTTTGAACATGAGCTGTTCAATTTCATTTTGAAGAGCTGCCAAGGATGTTTTAATTTCCATTCAGGGTCAGGTCTTATTCCCATGTCATAACAGTACAGTAACGATTCTAGATGAACTGTACATAAAAGAGATTTAGTGATCATCACTTAATATAAATACAAACATTAACTATAGGCCTATCATTTTTTAGGTTTTGTTAAACTCAATAACACAATCGTGTATATTGTTCTGAAGATAATGCTAGTAAAATTTCTCATTTCGTGGTATCTAACTCATAACATCATAAAAATAGCATATATTAATCAAGTCTTATGTTCCAGCTTGATGTTACAGTATTATACACATGGAAATAGTGTGTAATAATGGTAATCATGCACTGGGAGTCAGCATGCTGTTAGAGAGTCTTTGCGAAGGGAGATGAACAACACTGTCTTGTGTGCTGTAAAACAACTGGACGGAGTACAGTTGTACCCTGTGGGCATGGACACAAACAAAACAAATGGATCAACAGTGGGGTGTGATGTCAGAACAGACCTCCGACCAACACGCCACTGATGAAGATGAGAGTGGAGGGAGTGTGAGCCTTCCTGCCAGTGCCATGCAGCTAGCTGAGTCACCATACAGAATGGATAGAAGTAGGATGAGAGAGGAGGGGGGAAAAAACAGCAGAAAATTTGGATTTTCCCGCATCCTCTGAATTCCTGTTGTCACCATGGTTACATGGCTGGAGGCCAGTTCAGAAAACGAAACAACCACTGAGGAAGAGCTTTCAAAATTGCTACGTCACTGCCCCCCCCCCGTAGCTTACACCGCCGCGTTAACTGCAGAGACAGTTAGAAGTAATGCTACATCTTTAGTGAGTTGAACAGTACAAATCATTTCTCTAAACTCCATAAAACGGATTGAAGTGACTTGAGGTTCACGACACTGTAACAAAAGTCATGACAAGACTGCCATAGCACCAACAAGTGACAAACCAGTTTAAGTTTAAAATCCGGTGATAATGATAGTGATCCAGTACGGTGTTAATGATTGAAATCAGCGGTTAGAACAAGAAGGAAGCACGATGCCAGAGCCCACACAATCTGCATGATCTTCTTTCCTATGCTATACATTGTAAATATTTCTGATACACCTCTGTGTATACTCAATCCCATGTTAAAGTGTGATTAATGGAACAACAGGTTGCATACATTCAAGCCTGTTATGTGCTGAAAGGGAGTGTCATGCAGGTGAAAGAGGACCCAAAAGCGACTTAACAGAAACAGAGTTTATTTAAGTCCAAACAGGGAATAACAGAAATCCTCTAGTCTGTAGAGGGGAATAACTGGAGAAGCGGCCACAGACTGCAGGTCGCTTCGGGTAGGCGCAGGCCGTGGTAGACAGAGACACCTGCTCACACGCAGCATCTGATGAAGGCAAAAAACACGACAGGACAGGGCGATACACAATCACAGCAAAAACACGACAGGACAGGGCGAAACGCAATCACAGCATGGTGAATACTAAACAAGGAACCGACGGGACAGGAACGGAACACAAAGGAATAAATAGGGACTCTAATCAGGGGAAAGGATCGGGAACAGGTGTGGGAAGACTAAATGATGATTAGGGGAATAGGAACAGCTGGGAGCAGGAACGGAACGATAGAGAGAAGAGAGAGCGAGAGAGTGAGAGGGGAGGGGGAGAGAGAGGGATAGAAAGAGGGAAAGAACCCAATAAGACCAGCAGAGGGAAACGAACAGAATGGGGAGCACAGGGACAAGACATGATAATAAATGACAAACATGACAGTACCCCCCACTCACCGAGCGCCTCCTGGCGCACTCGAGGAGGAATCCTGGCGGCAACGGAGGAAATCATCGATGAGTGAACGGTCCAGCACGTCCCGAGACGGAACCCAACTCCTCTCCTCAGGACCGTAACCCTCCCAATCCACTAAGTATTGGTGACCCCGTCCCCGAGAACGCATGTCCATGATCTTATGTACCTTGTAAATAGGTGCGCTCTCGACAAGGACGGGAGGGGGGAGGGAAGACGAACGGGGGTGCGAAGAAAGGGCTTAACACAGGAGACATGGAAGACAGGATGGACGCGACGAAGATGTCGCGGAAGAAGCAGTCGCACAGCGACAGGATTGACGACCTGGGAGACACGGAACGGACCAATGAACCGCGGAGTCAACTTACGAGAAGCTGTCGTAAGAGGAAGGTTGCGAGTGGAAAGCCACACTCTCTGGCCGCAACAATACCTTGGACTCTTAATCCTGCGTTTATTGGCGGCTCTCACAGTCTTCCCCGCAGACAAAGGCAGACCGGTAGTGAAGCCTAAGGCGATGTGAGACCATGGTCGAGAAGGAATGGGGAGCGGTCTGAGACGACCGGCAGGAGGAGAGTTACCCGACTTAGTCTGCGCGCAGTCCGAACAAGCAGCCACGAAACGGCGCGTGTCACGCTCCTGAGTCGGCCACCAAAAGCGCTGGCGAATAGACGCAAGAGTGCCTCGAACACCGGGATGACCAGCTAACTTGGCAGAGTGAGCCCACTGAAGAACAGCCAGACGAGTGGAAACAGGAACGAAAAGGAGGTTACTAGGACAAGCGCGCGGCGACGCAGTGTGCGTGAGTGCTTGCTTAACCTGTCTTTCAATTCCCCAGACTGTTAACCCGACAACACGCCCATAAGGAAGAATCCCCTCGGGATCAGTAGAAGCCACAGAAGAACTAAACAGACGGGATAAGGCATCAGGCTTGGTGTTCTTGCTACCCGGACGGTAAGAAATCACAAACTCGAAACGAGCGAAAAACAACGCCCAACGAGCTTGACGGGCATTAAGTCGTTTGGCAGAACGGATGTACTCAAGGTTCTTATGGTCTGTCCAAACGACAAAAGGAACGGTCGCCCCCTCCAACCACTGTCGCCATTCGCCTAGGGCTAAGCGGATGGCGAGCAGTTCACGGTTACCCACATCATAGTTGCGCTCAGATGGCGACAGGCGATGAGAAAAATAAGCGCAAGGATGAACCTTATCGTCAGACTGGAAGCGCTGGGATAGAATGGCTCCCACGCCTACCTCTGAAGCGTCAACCTCGACAATGAATTGTCTAGTGACGTCAGGAGTAACGAGGATAGGAGCGGACGTAAAACGTTCTTTTAGAAGATCAAAAGCTCCCTGGGCGGAACCGGACCACTTAAAACACGTCTTGACAGAAGTAAGAGCTGTGAGAGGAGCAGCAACTTGACCGAAATTACGAATGAAACGCCGATAGAAATTAGCGAAACCTAAAAAGCGCTGCAACTCGACACGTGACCTTGGAACGGGCCAATCACTGACAGCTTGGACCTTAGCGGAATCCATCTGAATGCCTTCAGCGGAAATAACGGAACCGAGAAAAGTAACGGAGGAGACATGAAAAGAGCACTTCTCAGCCTTTACGTAGAGACAATTCTCTAAAAGGCGCTGTAGAACACGTCGAACGTGCTGAACATGAATCTCGAGTGACGGAGAAAAAATCAGGATATCGTCAAGATAGACAAAAACAAAGATGTTCAGCATGTCTCTCAGAACATCATTAACTAATGCCTGAAAAACAGCTGGCGCATTGGCGAGACCGAACGGCAGAACCCGGTACTCAAAATGCCCTAACGGAGTGTTAAACGCCGTTTTCCACTCGTCCCCCTCTCTGATGCGCACGAGATGGTAAGCGTTACGAAGGTCCAACTTAGTAAAGCACCTGGCTCCCTGCAGAATCTCGAAGGCTGATGACATAAGGGGAAGCGGATAACGATTCTTAACCGTTATGTCATTCAGCCCTCGATAATCCACGCAAGGGCGCAGAGTACCGTCCTTCTTCTTAACAAAAAGAACCCCGCCCCGGCCGGAGAAGAAGAAGGCACTATGGTACCGGCGTCAAGAGACACAGACAAATAATCCTCGAGAGCCTTACGTTCGGGAGCCGACAGAGAGTATAGTCTACCTCGAGGAGGAGTGGTCCCCGGAAGGAGATCAATACTACAATCATACGACCGGTGAGGAGGAAGGGAGTTGGCTCGGGACCGACTGAAGACCGTGCGCAGATCATGATATTCCTCCGGCACTCCTGTCAAATCGCCAGGTTCCTCCTGAGAAGTAGGGACAGAAGAAACGGGAGGGATGGCAGACATTAAACACTTCACATGACAAGAAACGTTCCAGGATAGGATAGAATTACTAGACCAATTAATAGAAGGATTATGACATACTAGCCAGGGATGACCCAAAACAACAGGTGTAAACGGTGAACGGAAAATCAAAAAAGAAATAGTCTCACTGTGGTTACCAGATACTGTGAGAGTTAAAGGTAGTGTCTCAAATTTGATACTGGGAAGATGACTACCATCTAAGGCAAACATGGGCGTAGGCTTGTCTAACGGTCTGAAAGGAATGTTATGTTTCCGAACCCATGCTTCGTCCATGAAACAACCCTCAGCCCCAGAGTCAATCAAGGCACTGCATGTAGCACCCGAACCGGTCCAGCGTAGATGGACCGACATAGTAGTACAAGATCTAGATGAAGAGACCTGAGTAGTAGCGCTCACCAGTAGCCCTCCGCTTACTGATGGGCTCTGGCCTCTTACTGGACATGAATTAACAAAATGTCCAGCAACTCCGCAATAGAGGCACAGGCGGTTGGTGATCCTCCGTTCCCTCTCCTTAGTCGAGATGCGAATCCCTCCCAGCTGCATGGGCTCAGTCTCAAAGCCAGAGGAGGGAGATGGTTGTGATGCGGAGCAGGGAAACACCGTTGATGCGAGCTCTCTTCCACGAGCCCGGTGACGAAGATCTACCCGTCGTTCTATGCGGATGGCGAGAGCAATCAAAGAGTCCACATCTGAAGGAACCTCCCGGGAGAGAATCTCATCCTTAACCACTGCGTGGAGTCCCTCCAGAAAACGAGCGAGCAGCGCCGGCTCGTTCCACTCACTAGAGGCAGCAAGGTGGGTTATTAACCCTAGGTTCTGGAGGCTCGGCAGGCCAGGAAGTAACAGGTGGCACGAGACGTAGACTCTGGAACTGTCCAGAGAGGTCGGAGACCTGAGCGGCCAGGTTCTCCACGGCATGGCTAGCAGCAGACAATTCCTGCTCGTGTCTGCCGAGCATGGCTCCTTGGATCTTGACGGCAGTGTAACAAGCGTCTGAAGTCGCTGGGTCCATTCCTTGGTCGGTTCCTTCTGTCATGCAGGTGAAAGAGGACCCAAAAGCGACTTAACAGAAACAGAGTTTATTTAAGTCCAAACAGGGAATAACAGAAATCCTCTAGTCTGTAGAGGGGAATAACTGGAGAAGCGGCCACAGACTGCAGGTCGCTTCGGGTAGGCGCAGGCCGTGGTAGACAGAGACACCTGCTCACACGCAGCATCTGATGAAGGCAAAAAACACGACAGGACAGGGCGATACACAATCACAGCAAAAACACGACAGGACAGGGCGAAACGCAATCACAGCATGGTGAATACTAAACAAGGAACCGACGGGACAGGAACGGAACACAAAGGAATAAATAGGGACTCTAATCAGGGGAAAGGATCGGGAACAGGTGTGGGAAGACTAAATGATGATTAGGGGAATAGGAACAGCTGGGAGCAGGAACGGAACGATAGAGAGAAGAGAGAGCGAGAGAGTGAGAGGGGGAGGGGGAGAGAGAGGGATAGAAAGAGGGAAAGAACCCAATAAGACCAGCAGAGGGAAACGAACAGAATGGGGAGCACAGGGACAAGACATGATAATAAATGACAAACATGACAGTGAGCTGCTGCCTGCTGCCTGCTGTAAGCTTTAGGCTTTTGTTGCTCATTACTGTGGGTCACATCACATCACCAAGATACAGTGTGAAGCATGCACAAGATAAACAAATGATAACATAATGCAAACATATAAGGACAATATAGGAGGACTGTAGAATCCTATCACACCAGCTCCGACGCTCGTTATATGTGACAGGGCTTGCAGACTATAACGGATTACAAAGGAAATCCCAGCCGTGAGATGCCCTGTGATGCAGAACTCACAAACGAACTAAATGCCTTTTATACTGAGTCTTGCATGAACACCCGTGTTGTTCCAGATGACTGTGTGATCTTGCTCTCCCTGGCTGATGTGAGTAAAGCGTTTATAAACAGGTTAACACTCGCAAGGTCTCCGGGCCAGACGGAATACCAGGGCGCATTTTCAAAGCATGTACGAACCAGCTGACAAGTGTCTTTGCTATCCCTCACCAGCTGTTGATATCCTACCCCTGACCAGCTGTGTTACCAACTTTGTTCAAGCAGACCACTATAGTCACCGTGCCCAAAAACAGCAAGGTAACCTGCCTAAATGACTATCAGCCCATAGCACTCACGCCAAAAGCCATGGAATGCTTTGAAAGGCTGATTATGGCTCACATCATCATCCCAGACACCCCAGACACCCTGGAGATGGGGAGCGTTGGGGAGGGGGGATGGAGGTGGAGGTTTTTTGGGGCGGACTGTGGGGTTCTTGGATAGTTGAGCGGCTTCAATGCAGGTGGATTGTGGTTTAAAATAAGGTTTTTAAGAATGCTGTTCACTGACCACAGATCAGCATTCAACAGCATAGTCCTTTACAAGCTCATCACCTAGCTCTGGACCCTGGGACTGACCATCTCCCTCTGCAACTGGATCCTGGACTTTCTGGATTCCCTTGCGGGTCGCCCCCAGGTGATGAGGGTAGGCAAGAACACATCTGCCACGCTAACTATCAACACTGAGACCCGTCAGGGGTGTGTGCTTAGTCCCCTCCTGTACTCTCTGTTCACCCACGACTGCATGGCCACGTATGACTCGAACACCATTGTCAAGTTTGCTGACGACACGACGTGATAGGACTGATCACCGATGACAATGAGGCAGCCTATAGGGAGGAAGTCAGACCTGGCAGCGTGGCGCTAGGACAACAATCTCTCCCTCAACGTCAGCAAGACAAAGGAGCTAATCGTTGACTACAGGAAACAGAGGGGCGAGCACACCCCAATCCATATCGATGGGGCTGTAGTGGAGTAGGTCTTAGTGCTTCAAGTTCCTCGGTGTCCTCATCACTAAGGACATGGTGTCAGGATTTGGCCAGGGTTGTTCTGGTTTTTGGTCACTAGATGCCCCCATTGTGCCTTTTGACCTTTTCTTTTCCCTTGATCCCCATTATTATTTGCACCTGTGCCTCGTTTCCCCTGATTGTATTTAAACCCTTTGTTTTACTCAGTTCTTTGCTCTGTGTTTGTATGTTAGCACCCAGCCCTAGTACTCTGTGAACTCTTGTTGATCCCGGTGGACTCTCTTGTGGAATTCTGTTTTTTGTTCTTGTTTGTTTGTTTTTAAGTATCTTTTGAGGCTTTTTTGTGCTTTACCTTCCACCTTGTGGATTTACCTTTTTCTTTTGGAGGATTACCTTTGTTCTTGTGGAATTCCTTTTGAGGTTGTGGAGTTACATGTTTTCCTGAAGAACTTCACTTTTTACTTCATTAAATACACCGTCTCAAGTACTGCTGTGTCTGCCTCATCTTCTGGGTTCTGCTGACTATTCGTGGCTCAGTTGGTTTAGTGACTGTTTCTCACTCCGGAGACCCGGGTTCGTAACCGGGTCCTGACACATGGTCTACACACACCCACAAAGAGGACACTACAGTGCCTTTTCCGTATCAGGAGGCTGAAAAGATTTGGCATGGGCCTTCAGATCCTCAAAATATTCTAGAGCTGCACCATTAAGAGCATCTTGACTGGCTGCATGACTGCTTGGTCAACTACAAGGCAACCAATCACAGGGCGCTTCAGAGTGTCACGCCCTGACCATAGAGAGCCCTTGGCATTCTCTATGGTGCAATAGGTCAGAGTGTGACTAGGGGGTGTTCTAGTCCTGTATTTCTATGTTGGTGTGAGTATGGTTCCCAATTGGAGGCAGCTGATGATCGTTGCCTCTAATTGGGGATCATACTTAGTGTGGTCCTTTTCCCACCTGCGTTTGTGGGATATTGTTTCATTTTGGTTTAGTGCTATGTGCGCTATGAACTTCACATTCGTTTATTATTCTTTGTTGTTTTTTGAAGGTTCACTTTAATAAATATGTGGAACTCTACTCACGCTGCGCCTTGGTCCGCTCATTATGTATACAACGAATGTGACCAAGCAGCGTACCATGGAGGTAAAGGAGAGCTGGACATGGGAGGAAATAATGGGTGGATGCGAGACCCTTCCTTGGCTGGGAGTCGCCAAGGAGTATAGGAGGACAGCGACGACGCCAGGGTCCGCGGCCACAGAAACCTCAAGATTTATTTTTGGCGGGGCACAAGGGGCTGTCGGTTGAGCCGAGGAGAGAGCCAGAGACCATCGGGAGTCGATGGAGCTGTTGGAGGAGGGAGATCGGAGAGAGATGTTGGTTAGGTGTATTCTGCAAGGCTTTCGCCCAGGAAGAGTGTGTAATCAATCCGGTGCCACCTGTGCCGGCTCCACGTACCAGGCCTCCAGTGCGCCCCTCCCTCAGCCCGGTAAGTCCTGTGGCGGCTCCCCTCACTCGCCCTGAAGAGCGTGTCATCAGTCCGGTGCCACCTGTGCCGGCTCCACTCACCAGGCCTCCAGTGCGTCTCCCCAGCCCGGTAAGTCCTGTGCCGGCTCCCCGCGCTCGTCCACCAGTGCGTGTCATCAGTCCGGTGCCACCTGTGCTGGCTCCACGCACCAGGCCTCCAGTGCGCCTCTCCAGCCCGGTATGTCCTGTGCCGGCTCCCCGCACTCGCCATGAAGAGCGTGTCATCAGTCCGGTGCCACCTGTGCCAGCTCCACGCACCAGGCCTCCCGTGCGCCTCCCCAGCCCTGTACGTCCTGTGCCGGCTCCCCACACTCGCCCTGAAGAGTGTGTCATCAGTCCGGTGCCAGCTGTGCCGGCTCCACGTACCAGGCCTCCAGTGCGTCTCCCCAGCCCAGTACATTCTGTGCCGGCTCCCCACGCTCGTCCACTAGTGCGTGTGTACAGTCCGGATCTCCAGCGACGGTCTACAGCCCGGAACCTCCAGCGACACTTCACAGTCCGGGGCTTCCAGCGACGGTTCACAGTCCGGAGCTTCCAGCGAGGGTTCACAGTCCGGAGCTTCCAGCGAGGGTTCACAGTCCGGAGCTTCCAGCGACGGTCAACGGTCCGGAGCTTCCAGAGACGGTCAACGGTTCGGAGCCTTCAGCAGCGGTCAACGGTCCGGAGCCTCCAGTGACGGTCCATGGCCTGGAGAGTTAGTGCAAAAAAGGGTCAATGCTGCTAGTTCGGGTAGCCATTTGATTAGCTATCTAGCAGTCTTGTGTAGCAGTCGTATGGCTTTTGGTAGAAGATGTTCAGGGTCCTTTTGGTTCCAGACTTGGTGCACTGGTGCGCTTGCCATGCGGAAAGAACAGTCTATGGCATGTGTGGCTAGAGTCTTTGTTAATTTTTTGGGGCCTGGTATAGAGGTCCTGGATGGCAAGCGGCTCGGTCCAGAGATGTACTGGGCAGTACTCAACACCCTCTGTGTCACGTACTCGAGGGTGGTGAATTTGCCATACCAAGCGGTGATGCAGCTAGTCAAAACACTCTTGATGGTGCAGCTGTAGAACTTTTTGAGGATCCGAGGGCCCATGGCAAATCTTTTCAGCCTCCAGAGGGGGAAGAGGCGCCCTCTTTACGACTGTGTCGGTGTGTGTGGACCTGTCACGGACATCGTTGTGGAAATGACCGGACCAAGGTACAGCGTGGTGAGAGTACATTTTCCTTTATTTATATCAATGTCGCCAAAAAAACAAAAAACAAAGAAACAACCGTGAAGCTTACTAGGGCTATAGTGCCACTAACAAAGTCAACTACCCACAAAATACAAAGGAAAAAAGGCTGCTTAAGTATGATTCCCAATCAGAGACAACGATAGACAGCTGTCCCTGATTGAGAACCATACCCAGCCAAACATACTGCATAAGCCAACACACATAACATGCACACATGCATACTGATGCCTCACACACACATTCACACTCACCACATGCTCTGCTGCTACTGTCTATTATCTATCCTGTTGCCTAGTCACTTTACCCCTACCTATATGTACATAGCTACCTCAATTACCTTTTACCCCTGCAGATTGACTCGGTAATGGTACTTCCTGTATATAGTCATGTACGTTACTGGGGCTGAGCTCAGGGCCTCTATGTCAAGCGTTGTCAGAGGAAGGCCCCAATAACTTCCAAAGACTAAAGCTACCCAAGCAATAGACTGTTCACTCTGCTACAGTCCGGCAAACTGTACCGGAGCATCGGCTCTTGGGCCAACAGGCTCTGAGACAGCTTCTACCCCCAAGCCATAAGACTGCTAAATAGTTCATTAAATGGTTACCCGGACTACTTGCACTGACCCTACCTTACACTGACTCACAAGTCTAAATATAGACACTATAACATACACTTACTCACACACACTACACTCTCACACAAAACCCACACACATTCACATACAATACTGTACATACGCACACACGCACAACACACATGCATACTGACACAACACAAACACGCACGTGCGTACCGACACAACACGAACACATATACACACGCATACCAACACAACACAAACATGTGCTGCTGCCACTCTGTTCTTTATTTGACTTGTATTGTTATCAATCCTGATGCCTAGTCATTTTACCCTGCCTTTATGTACATACAGTATCTTCTACCTCGAATACCTCGTACCTCTGCACATTGATCCGGTACTGGTACTGCCTGTATATAGCTCCACAATTGATCTGGTACTGGTACTGCCTGTATATAGCTCCACATTGATCTGGTACTGGTACTGCCTGTATATAGCTCCACATTGATCTGGTACTGGTACTCCCTGTATATAGCTCCACATTGATCTGGTACTGGTACTGCCTGTATATAGCTCCACATTGATCTGGTACTGGTACACCCTGTATATAGCTCCACATTGATCTGGTACTGGTACTCCCTGTATATAGCTCCACATTGATCTGGTACTGGTACTCCCTGTATATAGCTCCACATTGATCTGGTACTGGTACACCCTGTATATAGCTCCACATTTATCTGGTACTGGTACACCCTGTATATAGCTCCACATTGATCTGGTACTGGTACTCCCTGTATATAGCTCCACATTGATCTGGTACTGGTACTCCCTGTATATAGCTCCACATTGATCTGGTACTGGTACACCCTGTATATAGCTCCACATTTATCTGGTACTGGTACTCCCTGTATATAGCTCCACATTTATCTGGTACTGGTACTGCCTGTATATAGCTCCACATTGATCTGGTACTGGTACTGGTACTGCCTGTATATAGCTC